>NC_056435.1:34826594-35114094 GCF_018296145.1 Oncorhynchus tshawytscha | reverse complement strand
CTGGCTATCTGTAAGTCATGTCTGAGTGTGGGAGTGTGACCCTGGCTATCTGTAAGTCATGTCTGAGTGTGGGAGTGTGACCCTGGCTATCTGTAAGTCATGTCTGAGTGTGGGAGTGTGACCCTGGCTATCTGTAAGTCATGTCTGAGTGTGGGAGTGTGACCCTGGCTATCTGTAAGTCATGTCTGAGTGTGGGAGTGTGACCCTGGCTATCTGTAAGTCATGTCTGAGTGTGGGAGTGTGACCCTGGCTATCTGTAAGTCATGTCTGAGTGTGGGAGTGTGACCCTGGCTATCTGTAAGTCATGTCTGAGTGTGGGAGTGTGACCCTGGCTATCTGTAAGTCATGTCTGAGTGTGGGAGTGTGACCCTGGCTATCTGTAAGTCATGTCTGAGTGTGGGAGTGTGACACTGGCTATCTGTAAGTCATGTCTGAGTGTGGGAGTGTGACACTGGCTATCTGTAAGTCATGTCTGAGTGTGGGAGTGTGACCCTGGCTATCTGTAAGTCATGTCTGAGTGTGGGAGTGTGACCCTGGCTATCTGTAAGTCATGTCTGAGTGTGGGAGTGTGACCCTGGCTATCTGTAAGTCATGTCTGAGTGTGGGAGTGTGACCCTGGCTATCTGTAAGTCATGTCTGAGTGTGGGAGTGTGACCCTGGCTATCTGTAAGTCATGTCTGAGTGTGGGAGTGTGACCCTGGCTATCTGTAAGTCATGTCTGAGTGTGGGAGTGTGACCCTGGCTATCTGTAAGTCATGTCTGAGTGTGGGAGTGTGACCCTGGCTATCTGTAAGTCATGTCTGAGTGTGGGAGTGTGACCCTGGCTATCTGTAAGTCATGTCTGAGTGTGGGAGTGTGACCCTGGCTATCTGTAAGTCATGTCTGAGTGTGGGAGTGTGACCCTGGCTATCTGTAAGTCATGTCTGAGTGTGGGAGTGTGACCCTGGCTATCTGTAAGTCATGTCTGAGTGTGGGAGTGTGACCCTGGCTATCTGTAAGTCATGTCTGAGTGTGGGAGTGGGAGTGACCCTGGCTATCTGTAAGTCATGTCTGAGTGTGGGAGTGTGACCCTGGCTATCTGTAAGTCATGTCTGAGTGTGGGAGTGTGACCCTGGCTATCTGTAAGTCATGTCTGAGTGTGGGAGTGTGACCCTGGCTATCTGTAAGTCATGTCTGAGTGTGGGAGTGTGACCCTGGCTATCTGTAAGTCATGTCTGAGTGTGGGAGTGTGACCCTGGCTATCTGTAAGTCATGTCTGAGTGTGGGAGTGTGACCCTGGCTATCTGTAAGTCATGTCTGAGTGTGGGAGTGTGACCCTGGCTATCTGTAAGTCATGTCTGAGTGTGGGAGTGTGGCTATCTGAAGTCATGTCTGAGTGTGGGAGTGTGACCCTGGCTATCTGTAAGTCATGTCTGTGGGAGTGTGGGCTATCTGTGTCATGTCTGAGTGTGGGACCCTGGCTATCTGTAAGTCATGTCTGAGTGTGGGAGTGTGACCCTGGCTATCTGTAAGTCATGTCTGAGTGTGGGAGTGTGACCCTGGCTATCTGTAAGTCATGTCTGAGTGTGGGAGTGTGACCCAGGCTATCTGTAAGTCATGTCTGAGTGTGGGAGTGTGACCCTGGCTATCTGTAAGTCATGTCTGAGTGTGGGAGTGTGACCCTGGCTATCTGTAAGTCATGTCTGAGTGTGGGAGTGTGACCCTGGCTATCTGTAAGTCATGTCTGAGTGTGGGAGTGTGACCCTGGCTATCTGTAAGTCATGTCTGAGTGTGGGAGTGTGACCCTGGCTATCTGTAAGTCATGTCTGAGTGTGGGAGTGTGACCCTGGCTATCTGTAAGTCATGTCTGAGTGTGGGAGTGTGACACTGGCTATCTGTAAGTCATGTCTGAGTGTGGGAGTGTGACCCTGGCTATCTGTAAGTCATGTCTGAGTGTGGGAGTGTGACCTGGCTATCTGTAAGTCATGTCTGAGTGTGGGAGTGTGACCCTGGCTATCTGTAAGTCATGTCTGAGTGTGGGAGTGTGACCCTGGCTATCTGTAAGTCATGTCTGAGTGTGGGAGTGTGACCCTGGCTATCTGTAAGTCATGTCTGAGTGTGGGAGTGTGACCCTGGCTATCTGTAAGTCATGTCTGAGTGTGGGAGTGTGACCCTGGCTATCTGTAAGTCATGTCTGAGTGTGGGAGTGTGACCCTGGCTATCTGTAAGTCATGTCTGAGTGTGGGAGTGTGACCCTGGCTATCTGTAAGTCATGTCTGAGTGTGGGAGTGTGACCCTGGCTATCTGTAAGTCATGTCTGAGTGTGGGAGTGTGACACTGGCTATCTGTAAGTCATGTCTGAGTGTGGGAGTGTGACACTGGCTATCTGTAAGTCATGTCTGAGTGTGGGAGTGTGACCCTGGCTATCTGTAAGTCATGTCTGAGTGTGGGAGTGTGACCCTGGCTATCTGTAAGTCATGTCTGAGTGTGGGAGTGTGACCCTGGCTATCTGTAAGTCATGTCTGAGTGTGGGAGTGTGACCCTGGCTATCTGTAAGTCATGTCTGAGTGTGGGAGTGTGACCCTGGCTATTTGTAAGTCATGTCTGAGTGTGGGAGTGTGACCCTGGCTATCTGTAAGTCATGTCTGAGTGTGGGAGTGTGACCCTGGCTATCTGTAAGTCATGTCTGAGTGTGGGAGTGTGACCCTGGCTATCTGTAAGTCATGTCTGAGTGTGGGAGTGTGACCCTGGCTATCTGTAAGTCATGTCTGAGTGTGGGAGTGTGACCCTGGCTATCTGTAAGTCATGTCTGAGTGTGGGAGTGTGACCCTGGCTGTCCATACATTTTAAAAACAAGAAAATGGTGCCGTCTGCTTTGCTTAATATAAGGATTATTTTATTATTTATACTTGTACTTTTACTTTTGATACTTAAATATATTTCAGCAATTACATTTACTTTGATATGTAAGTATATTTAAAACCTAATACTTTTAGACTTTTTCTTTCTTACTCAAGTATGACAATTGGGTACTTTTTCCACCTCTGGAGAGGAGGAGGTAGAACAGAAGAAGGAGAGCAAGCCAGGATGAGAGAGGAGGAGACAGCACAAGCTCTGAGTTGAGTTGTTTTCCCTGCACAACAGACATAGGACCAAGATGGATGCCCAGGTTTCAGTCCACTTCCCAATATCAAGCCTTATAAAGTATGTGTGTTCCAGTCAACATACAGTACCAGTCAAAAGATTGGACACACCTACTCATTCAAGGGTTTTTCTTTATTTTCACTATTTTCTACCTTGTAGAATAATAGTTAAGACATCAAAACTATGATGTATTATGATGATATATTAGAGATTTTAGATTCTTCAAAGTAGCCCCATTTGCCTTGAAGACAGCTTTGCACACTCTTTGCATTCTTTCAACCAGCTTCAGGAGGAATGCTCTTCTAACAGTCTTGAAGGAGTTCCCACAAATGCTGAGCACTTGTTGGCTGCTTTTCCTTCACTCTGCGGTCCAACTCATCCCAAACCACCTCAATTGGGTTGAGGTCAGGTGATTGTGGAGGCCAGGTCATCTGAGGCAGCACTCCATTACACTCCTTGGTCAAAAAAGCCCTTACACTGCCTGGAGGTGTGTTGGGTCATTGTCCTGTTTAAAAACAAATGATAGTCCACTATGAGCAAACCAGATGGGATGGTGTATTGCTGCAGAATGCTGTGGTAGCCATGCTGGTTAAGTATGCCTTGAATTCTAAATAAATCACAGACAGTGAAGCACCCCCACACCATCACATCTCCTCCAGGCTTCAGGGTGGGAACCACACCTACTCTGCGTCTCACAAAGACGCGGCGGTTGGAACCAAAAATCGCACATTTGGACTCATCAGACCAACGGACAGATTTCCTCCGGTCTAATGACCGTTGTTCATGTTTCTTGGCCCAAGCAAGTCTCTTCTTCTTATTGTTGTCCTTTAGTAGTGGTTTCTTTGCAGCAATTCGACCATGACGGCCAGATTCACTGATTCACTCCTCTGAACAGTTACTTGAACTCTGTGAAGAATTTATTTGGGCTGCAATCTGAGGTGCAGTTAATTTTAATGAACTTATCCTCTGCAGCAGAGGTAACTCTGGGTCTTGTTTTCCTTTGGCGGTCCTCATGAGAGCCAGTTTCATCATAGCGCTTGATGGTTTTTGTGACTGCACTTGAAGAAACTTTAAAAGTTCTTGAAATGTTCCATATTGACTGACCTTCATGTCTTAAAGTAATGATGGACTGTTGTTTCTCTTTGCTTATTTGAGCTGTTCTTGCCATAATATGGACTTGGTCTTTTACCAAATAGGGATATCTTCTGTATACCACCCCTACCCTGTCACAACACAACTGATTGGCTCAAATGAATTAAGAAGGAAAGAAATTTCACAAATGAACTTTTAACAAAGAACATCTGTTAATTGAAATGCATTCCAGTTGACTACCTCATGAAGCGGGTGGAGAGAATGCCAAGAGTGTGCAAATCTGTTATCAAGGCCACGGGTGGCTACTTTGTAGAATCTCAATTATAAAATATAAAATACAACTTGTTTAACACATTTTTGGTTGCTACATGGTTATTCCATATGT
The DNA here is from genome assembly GCF_018296145.1 of Oncorhynchus tshawytscha. Classification (NCBI taxonomy): domain Eukaryota; kingdom Metazoa; phylum Chordata; class Actinopteri; order Salmoniformes; family Salmonidae; genus Oncorhynchus; species Oncorhynchus tshawytscha. Next base: position 35,109,494 of record NC_056435.1, on the reverse strand, counting down.
GTTATTTCATAGTTTTGATGTTTTCACTATTATTCTACAATGTAGAACATAGTGAAAATAAAGAAAAACCCTTGAATGAGAAGGTTTGTCCAAACTTTTGACTGGTACTGTTAATACCACTACTTGTTGAAACGACAGCTTCATTTCCAAACTACTAAGTTGGGTTGAGCTAAATTCACTTTAATTGACTGATTTGCATTTAACCTTGATCGTAATGTGGGTGCATTCATGTGATTTTATGCCAGTTCAAGAGCCCAAATGTATCAGATTTGCATGGATACCATGAGGATAAAGTAGTATCCAATATGTTTTATTCACATAGAGTCTACAGTATCCTTGGTGAGGGTTGGGCAAGTAAAGCTTCTTTACACTGGCGAAATTGAAGCCAAAGAAGTCTGCAACGCACTCCCAGCTAGTCAAATCCATACTAATTCTCCATACAGTGCTTAAAACAATGGTGAACGTCCCCGTGCATTCAGAAACGGTTATTGGAAACCTCCTATAGCATTTACATGTATGACATTTACATGGCCAAGCGGCAGTCAGCTCCTCTCCCTCACTGCTCTTCAGTGGCCCATATGTCCCTGTTAACTGACACCAGTTGCTATTTAGCGTAGACTGGAGGATAGTCAGTCAGACAGAGGCACACTGAGGGGGTTAAGGGGGTTTTGCAACTCTTCTCCCCCTCCTCTCCTCTTAATGGGGACATCCTTGGAACCTTCAGCATACAGGGCCTCCAACTTGGCCTAGGTTTGGGTAGAGGGGGAGATGAGTGGGGTAACAACTCTTCAGGCTGTGCATAAAGAAGAGCAGCCATGGATGGGAGGAGAGGGGTGCTACTGACAGACTGAGACAGACAGTGTGTGTTTAGTGAGGCGTGGGCCTCATTGTGACAGTGGAGCTGGAGGAGAAGTGCATCTGGTCCAGGAATGGGGATGGGCCTGTATTGGGGAAAAACATGTTTTGAGAGTCTCAATGTATCCTATTGAATCATGAAATGTAGCCAAATATTAGATTGATGTCAATTCTGGTAATATTGCATAGGGAGGCCATAAGAGAGCTTTTATGTATTTGTCATTAGAGAACAGAAATGTTTGCAGTGCACTCATTTTGTGTATATGTGTGTGTAAGTTATGCGCTGGAGTAGAAGTGTTCGTCACTAATCCCCTAGACGTGTCTGTCTGTCTGTCTGTCTGACTGTCTGTACTGAGTGATGCCTCAGATGGAAAGCCCCACAGTGAACTGCAGTTCATTAATGCAGAGATGCACTCCCATGAAGAATGGAACAGAGTAGGGTTACTCGGGGACAGTGGTGACACATTCCCTCTGTGTTCCCCACAGCCCAGTGTTGAATGGACAGTGTTCCGTGGACATGTTTGTGTGGATAATTTAATGTTAGCTGTAATACATCTGGACAGGCCAGAGTAGTTTCCATTGGATCGGACAGAGCAGACAGGCCTCTCATCTCTCTCCGAGAGAGCAGGAACAGAAGGCTAGTGTCATTGTGTTAGCCTAGCCCTGGGCTCTGTGCGCTGGGCTCTGTGTGCTGGGCTCTGCTCTGCTTGTCCTGTCCTGGGTTTCTCTCCAGGCGTTTACTCTGCTAGCTCCTGTGTTTGTCTGACTGCCCTGACTGGTTAGTGTCTCTCTGTGTTATGTCAGTGGGGGTGTTGTGAGTTCAGGTGCACCCCCCAGCCTCCCCGCCCCCTCTGTGTCCTTGGATAAGACAGACTGTTCCGTACTACTTTGTACTCTGTAACACTTCAGTTGGTTTGACGTGGCTCTTGTGTGAAGATGCTGCATAATGTGTCATAACATTTGCCATAAACGTGTTTTAGCAGGGGTTATAAAGTTAGGGGTGAGGTCACTTTGGCTTTCATTGATGTAATATTAGCTGGTTGTTAGACCAGTGCATGTTTCTGACAAGTGGTAAAACACACACACACAGTGTAGCATGTTCATAGCCTCTATAAAAAGCTATATATGATCCCCCAAAGTAGTTCATTTCCCTTCTCTCCCTCACCCTGGCCTTGCATGCCTGTTGCACAAGCCCAGACAGGACTGAGGCATGGGGGGAGAGACAAGTAGGGGAGGAGGGGAGGAGTGGTGTTGATGGGATATGGCAGTGTTGGAGCTTGTCACATTAGTTTCCTCCTGTTGCAGATGAAAAGTTATTTCCGTGGCTGGTTGGTTGGCAGAATGAAAGAGCTGTGTTTTGCAGAGCCAAGGCCAGGCCAGGGCAATGTTGGTTGGGACAGGGGTTGGCCTGCTGGATGCTGGCTCAGAGAGAAGTCTCAGACTGTTCCTCAGTGGCCAACTGAACCTGTAAAAACACAGAACAGGACTCTTACCACGCTGCACTGCCCACAGCCTGGCACACATAGCACTGTGCCCACTGAAACCTGTACCCACTGCTACTGCTATAACAGGTCCCCAGTCTGAGCTTGGCACATCCCTGCCTCTGGAGCCTACTGCTATAACAGGTCCCCAGTCTGAGCTTGGCACATCCCTGCCTCTGGAGCCTACTGCTATAACAGGTCCCCAGTCTGAGCCTGGCACATCCCTGCCTCTGGAGCCTACTGCTATAACAGGTCCCCAGTCTGAGCCTGGCACATCCCTGCCTCTGGAGCCTACTGCTATAACAGGTCCCCAGTCTGAGCCTGGCACATCCCTGCCTCTGGAGCCTACTGCTATAACAGGTCCCCAGTCTGAGCCTGGCACATCCCTGCCTCTGGAGCCTACTGCTATAACAGGTCCCCAGTCTGAGCCTGACACATCCCTGCCTCTGGAGCCTACTGCTATAACAGGTCCCCAGTCTGAGCCTGACACATCCCTGCCTCTGGAGCCTACTGCTATAACAGGTCCCCAGTCTGAGCCTGGCACATCCCTGCCTCTGGAGCCTACTGCTATAACAGGTCCCCAGTCTGAGCCTGACACATCCCTGCCTCTGAAGCCTACTGCTATAACAGGTCCCCAGTCTGAGCCTGGCACATCCCTGCCTCTGGAGCCTACTGCTATAACAGGTCCCCAGTCTGAGCCTGGCACATCCCTGCCTCTGGAGCCTACTGCTATAACAGGTCCCCAGTCTGAGCCTGGCACATCCCTGCCTCTGGAGCCTACTGCTATAACAGGTCCCCAGTCTGAGCCTGGCACATCCCTGCCTCTGGAGCCTACTGCTATAACAGGTCCCCAGTCTGAGCCTGGCACATCCCTGCCTCTGGAGCCTACTGCTATAACAGGTCCCACCTTCACCCATGACTAACTGTCTAACTGACCTGTCTATGTCTACTACATGGGTTAAGGGAACTGGAGGAGGGGAGGAACAACAGAAGCCATAGAGATGGTACATATCCAGCAGTGAACCCCACTGCTACAGTACACTCTTAGAAAATAAAGGTTCTATCTAGAACCTAAAAGGGTTCTTTGGTTGTCCCCATTGGAGAACCCTTTGAAGAACCCTTTTTGATTCCAGGTAGAACCCTTTTGAGTTCCATGTAGAACCTTTTACACAGATGGTTCTACATGGAACCCAAAAGAGTTCTACCTGGAACCAAAAAGAGCTCTACCTGGAACCAAAAAGAGCTCTACCTGGAACCAAAATGGGTTATCCTATGGGGACAGTCGAAGAACCCTTTTGTCTAAGAGTGTACAGCAGGTCCCTAGATGCAGCAAATACACCTAGTAACAAATGTAATGAGGGGACGTGAGTCAGAGGAAAGGACAGAGGGAATAAGAGCCAAATAGAGAGAGGGAGAATGTACATGTCAGCGAAGGCCTGTTCTGAGTGGGCTGTCTGTGGCCGAGGGAAAGGAAGACTTGTGGGACAAGTAAAGGAGAGAGGGGTTTCTTCTCAGCCCCTCCAATAGAAACAGGGGTGAATGAGACAAATCAGATGTAGGAATCCACAGGATTCCCCTGTGATTTCACAAATAATTAGGGGCAAAACTATTACTGCTGGGCATATCACACACATCACACACACACTCCTCTCCTGTCTTTACTCCCTCCATCCTCTTTGCTCTCGCTAGTCCTTCCCTTCCTCACGGTTAAAACCACTTCTCAGCCTCTCTCCACTCCTCACCCAACTCCTCACCCAACCCAATCCAACCCAATCAAGACCTCTGGCATAAAACTGCAACAGGTGGGGTGTGGGTGGGGGGTGGTGGGTGGTTATGGGTGTCACCTGTGCTGCCACAGATGTCAGTGAAGGGAAAGATGGGACGAGAGAGACAAGGGAAGGCGGAAGAGGGAAACTACACAGGGTGTCTGTCCAAGTGGCACAAAGTGGAGAAGACAATCCATCCATCATTACGCCTCTATTTGTTCATTCTCTCTCTCACTGTCTCTCTCTCTCTTTCTCTGTTCTCTCTCTCTCTCTCTCTCAGGCAGGGACTAGTGTAGCGAGTAGAAACATTCCACTGGTGATGCTAGATGTGTGGAAGAGTAGGGGCTTGACAGGTTGAGTATGGCCCATCACACGCTGCCGTTCTGGGGGAACCTGAGAGCTCGGCTGGTGGAGCCTTCTGTTCCTATGCACACATTTCAAAAAGTGTCTCTATTGCTGAATGACAAATGTGTTTTTCATTTCTTAAACCATTTATCTTAGCCTGTTAAAAATGTCTGACTTTGCATGATCTGATTTAAAGTCCTACCGTTCCGTGCATAATCAGGTTTGCCTGATGGTAGGAACAATAGTGAGGGGACATAAATCCAGAGCAGAAACCTGGAAAAGGAGAAATAAGAGCTTTCCGAGAAACATAACTTGTCTGAATAGTCTTATTGATTAAGACATTAGTGGGGCCAACGGTAAGGTTTGTGTGGAGCTGAATGTGTGATGTGTTTATGACTTCTCCTAAAGAAAAGGCCAGGTCAGGAGGGAGTGCTGGGCTGCCAGCCCTAAACCAAACAGCCCTGTGAATAATAGGCCAGTTTGTATATGAGCAGCCATCATTTAGTTAAGATCTACAGGCCTTGATGTTAATAGCAGATTCGGTTTGGGACGGGGCCAAAAACACACTCTCTCCCTCTCTCTCTCCCCTCCTCTCTCAGGCACTATCAAATATATATTTTTAATAGGCTGTAGTAATGGAATCTAATCAGAGTGCAATTATGTTGTTAAGAGGTTCTGATTCAACATTAACTGGCTTTTTAATAACCCAAGGGTGGTTCCTTAAACACACATGGCTGGGGAGAGAGAAGATCAGGGATGGGGTGGGCTCACTGCATAGCTCTTCTGATGCTCATGAAGTCGCCATATTTCTCTAGAGCAGATTTCCAGTAGTCAAGAAGGATCCCCTGTAGGAAAGTCTCTACCCTAAGCCTTCCAGCTGCCACGGCAACCCACCCCTAATTCAAAGACTATTCTTTGATGTTTCCCCTCTTTGATATTTTGTTTATCTTTTTCTGGTATTTTTTCCTTCTCTTCTCCTCCAACTGATTATCTTAATTTACTCATAAGCCATCTGCAGTGGGAGGTTTTCTGTACAGCTGAGGGAGCAAGTACAATAATCCGTACAACATGAAGGAATTCCACAAATCCATTACCCTGATAGTGATATACACAGTCTCTTTGGGAAAACCGAAGAGGGGAAATGCAGGGCCGTGATTCCATAGGGCAAAAGCCTTGGCAGTTTCGCCGGAGCATGCCTGCTACAAATTGCTGAGGCTTTAAAGCTATAATTATGGTAATAGGCCCAATTGCAGTCTAGTGAAGCCATAAAGTGCTTCCATCTGTCTGCAGAGCCCCAGAGCCCTGTCGAGCCCTGCCTGTGTACCTTACAACTGGGTTAGACCAATGTTACAAACCTCACCACACTAACCAAAACACAACAACAGCCAGGACCTCCCCACCACAACCAGAATGAAGCCAAAACACAGCCAAAACAATGGCAACCTGAGTTCACCAAGTCCACTCCTCTTCTCATGACCTACAGAGCCTTCAGAAACTATTCATACCACTTGACTTATTCCACATTTTGTTGTTACACCCTGAATTCAAAATGGATTAAATATAATTTCTCTGACCCATCTACACACAATACCATAATTGACGATGTGAAAGCAACATGGTTTTTGATATTTTAGCAAATATATTGAAAAATGAAATCTCATTTACAGTACATAAGAATTCACACCGATGAGGGATTCAAGTCTGGGCTTTGGCTGGACCACTCAAGGACTTTCACATGCCTGTTCTAAAGCCATTCCAGTGTTGCTTTGGCTGTATGCTTTGGGTCATTGTCCTGTTGGAATGTAAACCCCAGTCTAAGGTCGTTTGCACTCTGAAGCAGGTTCTCATCAAGGATTTGCCTGTATTTGGCTCCATTCGTTGTTCCATCTATTTTTACCAGTCTCCCAGTCCCTTCCACTGAAAAGCATCCCATAGCATGATAGTGCCACCACCATGCTTCACGGTAGAGATGGTGTTAGATGGGTGATGAGCTGTGCCTGGTTTTCTCTAGACATAGCGCTTTGCATTCAGGCCAAAGAGTAAACATTTTGTCTCACATAATCTTTTGCCTTATGCTCTCAAAGTCTTTCATGTCCCTCCAGGCATGCTGTCATCTGCCTATTTCTCAGGAATCGCTTCCGTCAGGCTACTCTCCCATAAAGCCCAGAATGGTGAAGTGCTGTAGAGACTGCTGTCCTTCTGGCAGGTTCTTCCATCTGAGTGAAGGAACTCTGTAATTCGGTTAGAGAAGTCAACGTGTCCTTCTTTCCCGGTTGCGCAGTTTGGTCGGACAGCCAGCTCTAGGCAGAGTCTGAGTAGTTCCATCATTTTTTTATTTCCCAATGACGGAGAGCACTGTGCTCTTGGAAACGTTCAACACTGTTTTATACCCTTCCCCAGATATATGCCTCATCACAATTATATCTCAGAGTTCGAGGAACACTTCCTTGGACTTCATTGTATGGTTTCTGCTCTGACGTGCACTGTCAACTGTGGGACCTTATACAGGCAGGTGTGTTTCTTTCAAAATCATGCCCAATTTTTATTTTATTTTATTTCACCTTTATTTAACCAAGTAGGCTAGTTGAGAACAAGTTCTCATTTACAACTGCGACCTGGCCAAGATAAAGCAAAGCAGTACGACACATACAACAACACAGAGTTACACATGGAATAAACAAAAATACAGTCAATAATACAGCAGAAAAAGTCTATATACAGTGTGTGAAAATGGCGTGAGGAGGTAAGGCTATAAATAGGCCATAGTAGCGAAGTAATTACAATTTAGCAAATTAACACTGGAGTGATAGATGTGCAGATGATGTGCAAGTAGAAATACAGGTGTGCATTAGAGCAAAAAAGTAAATTAAAACAATGGGGATGAGGTAGGTAGATTGGATGGGCTATTTACAGATGGGCTGTGTACAGCTGCAGCGATCGGTAAGCTGCTTAGACAGCTGATGCTTAAAGTTAATGAGGGAGATATAAGTCTCCAACTTCAGCGATTTTTGCAATTCGTTCCAGTCATTGGCAGCAGAGAACTGGAAGGAAAGGCGGCCCAAGGAGGAGTTGGTTTTGGGGATGACCAGTGAGATATACCTGCTAGAGCGCGTGCTATGGGTGGGTGTTGTTATGGTGACCAGTGAGCTGAGATAAGGTGGAGCTTTACCAAGCAAAGGGAACACTTTCATGTTTTTCTGTCATGGGACTCGTCTGAAGGTATCCGGTACCGTTTTTTTAAAAGTATGAAGTTAGTTTTGTGCCTACCCCAAAAATTGGGTTAAATACAGTGCCTTGCAAAAGTATTCATCCCCCTTGGCATTTTTCCTATTTTGTTGCATTACAGCCTGTAATTTAAATTGATTTTTTTATTTGGATTTCGTGTAATGGACATACACAAAATAGTCCAAATTGGTGAATTTAAATTTAAATTTTTTATTGAGGGTCGCCGCTCATAAGGGTCGCCGCTCATAAGAGGCCAAGGGGGTGGTTGAGGAGGCGGACAAAAACTATGGTGAAGTGGGGTCTACGTCCCGTGCCAGAGCCGCCACCGGATAGACGCCCACCCAGACCCTCCCCTATAGGCTCAGGTTTTGCGGCCGGAGTCCGCACCTTTGGGTGGGTGACCATAGTTCTGTTATTTTATTCTTTGTTTTAGTATGGTCAGGGCGTGAGTTGGGGTGGGCAGTCTATGTTTGTTTTTCTATGTTGGTTTTTGTGTTTGGGTATGGTTCTAGTATGGTTCTCAATCAGAGGCAGGTGTCGTTAGTTGTCTCTGATTGAGAATCATACTTAGGTAGCCTTCACTTTTGGTTTGTGGGTGTTTGTTTCCGTGTGAGTGTTTGGGTCACACGGTACTATTTTGGTTTTGGTATATTCACGTCATCGTTTATTGTTTTGATTCAGAGTTCAGTGATTTCTTTTATTAAAATCATCATGAACACTTACCATGCTGCGTTTTGGTCCGATCCTTACTCCTCCTCAGACGAAGAGGAGGAAATCCGTTACACCGAGAAACCATCCCCACAGTGCATGGTGGTGGCAGCATCATGCTGTTGGGTTGTTTTTCATCGGCAGGGACTGGGAAACTGGTCAGAATTGAAGGAATGATGGATGGCGCTAAATACAGGGAAATTCTTGAGGGAAACCTGTTTCAGTCTTCCAGAGTTTTGAGACTGGGACGGAGGTTCACCTTCCAGCAAGACAATGACCCTAAGCATACTGCTAAAACAACACTTGAGTGGTTTAAGGGCAAATATTTAAATGTCTTGGAATGGCCTAGTCAAAGCCCAGACCTCAATCCAATTGAGAATCTGTGGTGTGACTTAAAGATTGATGTACACCAGCGGAACCCATCCAACTTTAAGGAGCTGGAGCAGTTTTGCCTTGAAGAATGGGCAAAAATCCCAGTGGCTAGATGTGCCAAGCTTATAGAGACATACCCCAAGAGACTTGCAGCTGTAATTGCTGCAAAAGGTGGCTCTACAAAGTATTGACTTTGAGGGGGTGAATCTTAATATTTTGCATCTTCAAAGTGGTAGGCATGTTGTGTAAATCAAATGATACAACCCCCCAAAAAAACTATTTTAATTCCAGGTTGTAAGGTGATAAAAAAGGAAAAATTCCAAGGGGGGTGAATACTTTCGCAAGCCACTGTATGTGTAAAAAAGGAAATATATATATATATATATATATATATAGAGAGAGAGAGAGAGAGAGAGAGATTTTGGACAGACACTTCAAACCTTGTTTCTTATGATTTATTTTTGGACTGTCCTTTTTGCCATTTATGAATGTGTTATGGGCTTAAGTATTAAAGGCTTAATATATATTTTAGCAAATCATTTTTAAATACTTTTTCATACCTAAAGGGTCCTACAATTCAAAAAATTAAAATAGCTAAATGATCCATATTATGACCACCTTAAAACAATTCCATATGTCATCTTAGCACCACCAACATCTTAGACTCTAAAGAATTAAGCAATTTTTTATACTTACCCAGAGTCAGCTGAACTCATAGGTAGCATGTGTATGTCTCTGAGTGTAGTTTCACGGAAGTTGCTGCCTAACTAGCACTAATGTTTGTTAGCATTGGCTCACGAAACCACCTTCAACAACCTTCAAATAGTATCCATGAGTTCATCTGACTCTTGGTAAGTAGACAAAGGCCTTAATTATCAAAATCTCACACTTTCACTTTAATAAACCAGAAAATCCATAGTCATTTCTGGTTGTTTATTTAAGTTAGCTGGCCAACTCACTGATCCTGCTTTGTAGTATAGCCTACCCTTCTGTTCTCCTTGATTCCACCATAGTCACCTCATAGAAGGTGAAAGCTCTAATAAATATGTTTTATTGTCACATAGGTCTAGTGAAATGTGTTTAGTGAATGCCTACTGTCCATTTATCAAATCAAATCAAATTTTATTTGTCACATACACATGGTTAGCAGATGTTAATGCGAGTGTAGCGAAATGCTTGTGCTTCTAGTTCCAACAATGCAGTAATAACCAACAAGTAATCTAACTAACAATTCCAAAACTACTGTCTTATACACAGTGTAAGGGGATAAAGAATATGTACATAAGGATATATGAATGAGTGATGGTACAGAGCAGCATAGGCAAAATACAGTAGATGGTATCGAGTACAGTATATACATATGAGATGAGTATGTAAACAAAGTGGCATAGTTAAAGTGGCTAGTGATACATGTATTACATAAGAATACAGTCGATGATATAGAGTACAGTATATACGTATGCATATGAGATGAATAATGTAGGGTAAGTAACATTATATAAGGTAGCATTGTTTAAAGTGGCTAGTGATATATTTACATAATTTCCCATCAATTCCCATTATTAAAGTGGCTGTAGTTGAGTCAGTGTCAGTGTGTTGGCAGCAGCCACTCAATGTTAGTGGTGGCTGTTTAACAGTCTGATGGCCTTGAGATAGAAGCTGTTTTTCAGTCTCTCGGTCCCAGCTTTGATGCACCTGTACTGACCTCGCCTTCTGGATGATACCAGGGTGAACAGGCAGTGGCTCGGGTGGTTGATGTCCTTGATGATCTTTTTGGCCTTCCTGTAACATCGGGTGGTGTAGGTGTCCTGGAGGGCAGGTAGTTTGCCCCTGGTGATGCGTTGTGCAGACCTCACTACCCTCTGGAGAGCCTTACGGTTGAGGACGGAGCAGTTGCCGTACCAGGCGGTGATACAGCCCGCCAGGATGCTCTCGATTGTGCATCTGTAGAAGTTTGTGAGTGCTTTTGGTGACAAGCCAAATTTCTTCAGCCTCCTGAGGTTGAAGAGGCGCTGCTGCGCCTTCTTCATGATGCTGTCTGTGTGAGTGGACCAATTCAGTTTGTCTGTGATGTGTATGCCGAGGAACTTAAAACTTGCTACCCTCTCCACTACTGTTCCATTGATGTGGATAGGGGGGTGTTCCCTCTGCTGTTTCCTGAAGTCCACAATCATCTCCTTAGTTTTGTTGACGTTGAGTGTGAGGTTATTTTCCTGACACCACACTCCGAGGGCCCTCACCTCCTCCCTGTAGGCCGTCTCGTCATTGTTGGTAATCAAGCCTACCACTGTTGTGTCGTCCGCAAACTTGATGATTGAGTTGGAGGCGTGCGTGGCCACGCAGTCGTGGGTGAACAGGGAGTACAGGAGAGGGCTCAGAACACACCCTTGTGGGGCCCCAGTGTTGAGGATCAGCGGGGTGGAGATGTTGTTGCCTACCCTCACCACCTGGGGCGGCCCGTCAGGAAGTCCAGTACCCAGTTGCACAGGGCGGGGTCGAGACCCAGGGTCTCGAGCTTGATGACGAGCTTGGAGGGTACTATTGTGTTGAATGCCGAGCTGTAGTCGATGAACAGCATTCTCACATAGGTATTCCTCTTGTCCAGATGGGTTAGGGCAGTGTGCAGTGTGGTTGAGATTGCATCGTCTGTGGACCTATTTGGGCGGTAAGCAAATTGGAGTGGGTCTAGGGTGTCAGGTAGGGTGGAGGTGATATGGTCCTTGACTAGTCTCTCAAAGCACTTCATGATGACGGAAGTGAGTGCTACGGGGCGGTAGTCGTTTAGCTCAGTTACCTTAGCTTTCTTGGGAACAGGAACAATGGTGGCCCTCTTGAAGCATGTGGGAACAGCAGACTGGTATAGGGATTGATTGAATATGTCCGTAAACACACCGGCCAGCTGGTCTGCGCATGCTCTGAGGGCGCGGCAGATGAAGGTAAAATGAATGCACCCCCTTTGAGCAGATAATTAATGAGAAGAAAAGTGTGTCTCTTAGATCAATGTTCCTGATCAAAAAGAGATGAGGTTTATCTAAGACCACTGGTTCTCAGCATGATTAACACCAAAGCCTTCCTGCTGATCATCAGCTTTCTCTCTCCTGCTGAGGCCTCAGGGTAATTTTAGCCTGCGCGGTCAGGAGGCTGAGAGGTTATTGGCCAGTGATCAGTGCATGACTGATCTGTGTGGCTGGTGGCCCGCTGATGTCACAATGAGTCAGAGAGCCCCAGGGGAAGATGGAAGAAGTTCAGCCATTCTGTTCCACAGGTGGGGCTTCTCCCAGACAGGATGTGACAAACTGTTCTAGCTGAGTGAGCCAGAACATATGGAGGTGGTCTGGATAATTTATCATCTTAGAATGCTGAAGAACTGTTCTGAACCTGTGCTTATACACAGACAGATACTAAAAATGTGACATTATCTTTGACTATTGTTTTCCTTGGTTTGTTCTAGGAACAAAACTGTCAGCCTACAACATTCACATTTTTAAGAGTACAATATTTTGATATGTTACGCGTGTGAGTAACGTGTGTGATGGAAAAGGTTGAGATTCACACACAGCGGGTGCTGACTTCTGTTTCAGTCAAAGGTGATAACTGAAGGGCAGGATGACACGCTTTGAGAAATGCTCCCTTCCTCATTTGTTTGAGCTTAAGCATTTACACACACACACACACACACACACACACACACACACACACACACACACACACACACACACACACACACACACACACACACACACACACACACACACACACACACGCACATACACACATACACGACACAGTCTCTCCAAAACATCCAATCCAACTTGGAGCATTCTTAAACATGGAGTTCCATGAATGGCTGAGATAGTTGAATGATCCCTGACGTGCTTGACACCTTGTACAGATTTGCAGTTGACAAAACTGATGTGTTAGTGGTTAGACCATTTGTGACCCCGGTTTCTAAATGGAGGGCCATAAAACCTCCCCCCAGCCCACCACCCCCCCAGCCCCCACAGGTGTCCCAGGTCTCTGGGGCCTGGTGTGTTACGTAGGCCAGTCCTGGAGCAGCCAGGGCACTCCGAGCAGTTAGAGCTGCTAGTGGCCAGAGCAGAGCCAAGACAGACAGCCAGACAGAGACAAATCAAATAAAAAATGTTTAAGTCACATGTGCCGAATAGAACAGGTGTAGTAGACCTTACAGTGAAATGCTTAATTACAAGCACCTAACCAACAATGCAGTTAAAAAAATATGAATAAGAATAAGAAATAAAAGTAACAAGGAGTTAAAGAGCAGCAGTAAAATAAGAATAGCAAGACTATATACAGGGGGTACCAGTCCAGAGTCAATGTGCGGGGGCACCGGTTAGTCGAGGTAATTGAGGTAATATGTACATGTAGGTAGAGTTATTAAAGTAACTATGCATAGATAATAACAGAGAGTAGCAGCAGCGTGGGGGGGGGCAATGCAAATGGGTAGCCATTTGATTAGATGTTCAGGAGTCTTATGGCTTGGGGGGTAGAAGCTGTTTAGAAGCCTATTGGACCTAGACATGTCGCACTGGTACCGCTTACCATGCGGTAGCAGAGAGAACAGTCTATGACTAGAGTAGCTGAAGCCTTTGACAATGTTAGGGCCTTCCTCTGACACCACCTGGTATAGAGGTCCTGGATAGCAGGAATCTTGGCCCAAGTGATGTACTGGGCCGTACGCACTACCCTCTGTAGTGGCTTGTGGTCGGAGACCGAGCAGTTGCCATACCAGGCAGTGATGCAACCAGTCAGGATGCTCTCGACTGGGCAGCTGTAGAACCTTTTGAGGATCTGAGGACCCATGCTAAATCTTCTCTTTGTCGTGCCCTCTTCACGACTGTCTTGGTGTGCTTGGACCATGTTAGTTTGTTGGTGATGTGGACACCAAGGAACTTGAAGCTGTTCCACTACAGCCCGTCGATAAGAATGGGGGCGTGTTCGGTCCTCCGTTTCCTGTAGTCCACAATCATCTCCTTTGTCTTGCTCACGTTGAGGGAGAGGTTGTTGTCCTGGCACCACATGACCAGGTCTCTGACCTCCTCCCTATACGCTGTCTCATCGTTGTCAGTGATCAGGCCTACCACTGTTGTGTCATCTGCAAACTTAATGATGGTGTTGGAGACTGAGAAAACACCCCTGAGGGTGCCCGTGTTGAGGATCAGCGTGGCGGATGTCTTGTTACCTACCCTTACCACCTGGGGGCAGCCCATCAGGAAGTCCCGGATCCAGTTTCAGAGGGAGGTGTTTAGTCCCAGGGTCCTTAGATTATTGATGAGCTTTGAGGGCACTATGGTGTTGAACGCTGAGCTGTAGTCAATGAATAGCATTCTCACATAGGTGTTCTTTTTGTTCAGGTGGGAAAGGGCTGTGTGGTGTGTAATAGAGATTGCATCATCTGTGGATCTATTAGGGCGGTATGCAAATTGGTGTGGGTCTAGGATTTCTGGGATAATGATGTGGATGTGAGCCATGACCAGCCTTTCAAAGCACTTCATGTCTACAGATCTGAGTGCTACTGGTAGGCTTGTGTCACTGGACAGCTCTCGGCTGTGCTTCCCTTTGTAGTCTGTAATGGTATGCAAGCCCTGCCACATCCGACTAGTGTTGGAGCCGGTGTAGTACGATTCGATCTTAGTCCTTTATTGACTCTTTGCCTGCTTGATGGTTCGTCGGAGGGCATAGCGGGATTTCTTATTAACATCCGGGTTAGAGTCCCGCTCCTTGAAAGCGGCAGCTCTAGCCTTCAGCTCAGTGCGGATGTTGCCTGTAATACATGGCTTCTGGTGGGGACGACGTCATCAATGCACTTATTGATGAAGCCAATGACTGATGTGGTGTACTCCTCACTGCCATAGGAAGAATCCGGGAACATATTCCAGTCTGGGATAGCAAAACAGTCCTGTAGCTTAGCATCTGCTTCATCTGACCACTTTTGTATTGCTTCCTGCTTTAATTTTTGCTTTTAATCAGGAATCAGGAGGATAAAATGATGGTCAGATTTGCCAAGTGGAGAGCTTTGTACACATCTCTGTGTGTGGAACAAAAGTGGTCTAGAGTTTTTTTCCCCCTCTGGTTGCACATTTAACATGCTGATCGAAATTTGGTAAAACAAAGCGCCGCCTCTGGATGAGCGTTTCCTGTTTGCTAATGGTGGAATACAGCTCATTGAGTGCGGTCTTAGTGTCAGCATCGGTCTGTGGTGGCATGTAGACAGATACAAAAAATACAGATAAACTCTTTAGGTAGTTAATGTGGTCTACAGCTTATCATGAGATACTCTACCTTAGGTTGCAAAACCTTGAGAATTCCTTAGATATCGTGGACCAGCTGTTGTTTACATACATGCAGTCCGCCAGCCTTTGTCTTACCAAACGTCGCTGTTCTATCCTACCAATGCAGCGTATAACCAGCCAGCTGTATGTTGATAATGTCATCGTTCAGCCACGAATCCGTGAAGCATAAGAATATTACAGTTTTTAATGTCCCGTTGGTAGTTTAATCTTCATAGTAGGTCGTCAATTTTATTTTCCAATGATTGCACGTTAGCTGAAAGAACGGAAGGCAGGGGGGTTTATTAGATTGCCTATGATTTCTCAGAATGCAGCCTGACCTCCATCCTCTTTTCCTCTGTCGTCTCTTCACGCAAATGACAGGGATTTGGGCCTGTTCCCGGGAAAGCAGTACGTCGTTCACATTGGGCTCGTCGGACTCGTTAAATTAAAAAAAGCTTCTGCCAGTTCGTGGTGAGTAATCGCTGTTCTGATGTTCAGAAGTTAGTTTTGGTCACAAGAGACGGTAGCAGCAACATTATGTACAAAATAAGTTTTAAAAAATAAGTTACAAACGCAAAAAAATGTACATAAAAACACAATCTGTTGGGAGCACATAAAACATCAGCCATCTTCTCTGTCTACAGACAGACAGACAGACAGACATGGGAGTGTGGGGGGTATATTGTCAAGGTGGGGTTCCTCAGTAAGCAACAAAACAGTCCAATTGACAGGACCCAATATATGTCCAGTCAGTAGGGAGAGAGGGAGAAGTGGAGAGAGAGAGTAAATGCTGGTGTGTGTGTGTGTACAAGAGAGTGGGGGGAGAGAGAAAGAGGGAGAAAAGGAGATAGAGGAATTGCTGCGCTGATCCGGGGTGTGTGAGCTGAGCCAGTTGAGGGGGCTGTTGCTGGACGGCCATACGGATGGTCAGTAGAGGGACGTGTGTGGATGTCAACTGGCCATCAGTCATGCAGAGAGAGAGAGCTCCAGCAGGGATTCAGCAGTAATCCACAAAACAGCTGTGTGGAAAAGGGCCTTGAGAGACTGGCGCACTCTCATGGACTGTCTCTCTCAAGGCCTGTCACATCCCCTGACCCCCACAACATCAACAGCCTGGAGAGTCCCCTAGCTTTCTAAAACTGACTGTAAAACAGCCTCTCCAGTCCCCTAGCTTCCAAAACCGACTCCAAAACATCCTTTCTGTTTCCTACCTTCTACAACTGCCTCTATGTTCCATAAAACTGATTCTAGATCATCCTAGTAGGCCCCTGCTCCCTAAAATAGTCTCTCTCAGAACATACAGGTTAGAAGAGAAACATGGAGCAAGATAAAGAAAATAGCATGTTACTCTGTACATAATACCTGATGCAACTGTCTGTCTTTTCAGTCTGTTTTCTGGCAGTATACCTCGAGTCACGTCCATCAATCTGGGAGGATTTATCTTCCTGGGAGCCTATGAGAAGGTCCAACTCACTCTGATATAAAGGCCCTGTCTTTGGCCTGGGGAGAGGAGAGGGGAGGGCAGATGGGAGAGTAGAGGGTTGTCCCTGGAGGGCCCTGTGCTGTGCTGTCCCAGCCTGAACCGGCCCTCGTCTTGCAGGCCCCAGGACCCGAGGAGGAACACCTGGTGCCTGTGGCGAGTCATCCCTGATCGCATTACCCCGAGGTCTGCATTCCTGCTCATCAGTGCACCGCAGATTGAGTTTAACTGCCTGAATTCCAGTTATTTAACAACACGGATCGCTTTCAAAAGAAACGTACACCTCCGAGCCAGAGTAGCTACACTGTATGACCACGTGTGAGTGGAAATGTTACTAAAAGCCATCTTTTTATACTACGAACCTTATTGTGATTATTTTTGTTCCTTGTGACCTCTTTCTCCAGGTCTCCCAATGGTGAACTTCATTGTCTAAATCTTGGTAATTAAAGGTAAAATGCAGCCATTTTTAACTCAATATCAATAATTTCTCTCAATATTAAGTACCTTACTGTGATTGTTTTCAATTAAAATGGTCAAAAAGAAACAAAATTAGCTTCGTAGCAAAGAGCAATTACTCAAGCAAGAATTTATCTAGGACTGTCTGGGAGTGGTCTGGGTGGGAGGGAAAAATGGAAAACTAGCGGTTATTAGCCCGAGAAGTCTATTAACTAATTTACCGCCTGGTGACATCACCAGGCAGTCCAAAACTTCATCCGACCACTACAGGCTGAAATTGTAGGTGGTCTTTTCATACAATTTCATAGTATTATTCCAACGTCATAGTGTGGAAATGTATATAGAAATCATGTTTTTAAATGGTAGAATAATGGCGACCTCACCATCCAAGGTCCTCTCTGTTATTCAGTATGGAGATACGGTGAAAAGCCACCAGGGAGCCATTCACCCCAGAAATAGCCTATTAGAGAAGCATCAAGGGCTCATCCACTTGCAGGCTAAATTAGCAGGCATAAATGAATTGCCTGAGCGGGGTCGGCGGAAACCGGAAGCATCCAGTTTTCAGGCATCGCCTCTTCTCTGCTTTTCCCCTGAAAACCGGATGCTTCAAGTTTCTTTCAACCACACCAAGGGTGCCTGCAGGCTGTGTGTCATTGGTGCTAGATGGGACCCGAGGCCTAGGGCCTGTGATTCTGGTGGATTATGCACTAATTTACTAGAGGATTTGTGTCACCACAACTGTCATCACATGAATGCAGATGGATGGACAAACTACAATAATGGACTTTTAGCCAGCTCTCATTGAATGGGTTGTATTAAAGGTATATACCACAATTAAATTGACCACCTGCTTTACCCAGTATTAAAAACTGGTCAATACTCAATGACATCCTGAATAGATATCAACCTTGAACTCTCTATTGTGTTGATGAACAACCAGAGTATGGAGCAAGCATAAAAATAAAATAGTTTTCCCAAAAACAGGTGGTACATTTACAACGGGGCCATGTTTTGTGAATAAACCCCAATAGAGGTCACCAGCCTGTAGTCGTAAAACCCGGAAATGAGTTAACTCTGGTTCGTTCCGCCATGCCTATGGGGAAAATGATTGGGCAAAGAATAGGGTTTTGGAATAATGTCCGAAAATCGTATCCGTTTTGATCTATGAGATATCAAATAAAATGTTTGTTTTTTGTCACATGCGCTGAATACAACAGGTGTAGTAGCCCTTACTGTGAAATGCATACTTACAAGGCCTTAACCAACAATGCAGAGTTTTTAAAAAATAATATAAGAAAAATGTGTTAAACTAAAGGAAAAATAGTAACACAATAAAATAACGAGGCTAGATATAATATGCCATTTAGCAGACACATTTATCCAAAGCAATTTACAGTCATCTGTAGATACATTTTTCCAAGTGGGAATCAAACTCGCAACCCTTGGCGTTGCAAGCGCCATGCTCTACCAACTGAGCCACACGGGACCATATACAAGTAGTACCGGTACCAACTCAATGTGCAGGGGGTACAAGTTAGTCGAGGTAATTCATGTAATATGTACATGTAAGTGGGGGTGAGGGTGTGTGTGTGTGTGTGTGTGTGTGTGTGTGTGTGTGTGTGTGTGTGTGTGTGTGTGTGTGTGTGTGTGTGTGTGTGTGTGTGTGTGTGTGTGTGTGTGTGTGTGTGTGTGTGTGTGTGTGTGTGTGTGTGTGTGTGTGTGTTGGAACGTCAGTGTATTATGTGTGAGTGTGTGGTTAGAATCCATTGAGTGAACATCGAGCCTGTACAAGAGTGCAAAAAATAAGAATAAAATAAGGGGGTCAATGTAAATAGTCCAGGTGGCCATTTGATGAACAGTTCAGCAGTCTTAAGTCTTGAGGGTAGAAACTGTTAAGGAGTCTTTTAGTCCCAGACTTGGTGGTCCAGTACCACTTGCCATGTGATAGCAGAGAGAACAGTCTATGACTTGGGTGGCTGGATTCTTTGACAATTTTTAGGGCATTCCTCTGACACCGCCTGGTATAGAGTTCCTGGATGGCTCGGCCCCAGTGATGTACTGGGCCGTGCACACTACCCTCTGTAGTGAATGGCGTTCGGATACCGAGCAGTTGCCATACCAAGCGGTAATGCTCTCGATGGTGCAGCTGTAGAACTTTTTGAGGATCTGAGGACCCATGACAAATCTTTTCAGCC
Source organism: Oncorhynchus tshawytscha (assembly GCF_018296145.1). Taxonomy (NCBI): domain Eukaryota; kingdom Metazoa; phylum Chordata; class Actinopteri; order Salmoniformes; family Salmonidae; genus Oncorhynchus; species Oncorhynchus tshawytscha. Next base: position 35,090,321 of record NC_056435.1, on the reverse strand, counting down.
TCTTAATAGGTGTTGTCTTGCCCTCTTCACAACTGTCTTGGTGTGTTTGGACCACGATAGGTCCTTAGTGATGTGGACACCAAGAAACTTGAAGCTCGACCCGCTCCACTACAACCCTGTCGATGTGAATGGGGGTGTGCTCTGCCCTCATTTTCCTGTAGTCACGATCATCTCCTTTGTCTTGCTCACATTGAGGAAGAGGTTGTTGTCCTGGTTCCACACTGCCAGGCCTCCTCCCTATAGGCAGTCTTATCAGTCAGTTAACACTTTATGAAATAGGAAGCCTTTAAATGTTTTTTAAAATTAGAGAAGTGCTTAAAATTTCACGAAAAGTGATATTAGCTGATGAAGAGTTCCTCATAGGACAAAACATATAAGATCTCCTACAGACCTAATTTTGGGCGTTTATCCCAAAATGTATAGGCTTTGTCCACAAAAAGACACCATTACTATTTATCTCGATTGTGTCCTTCAGATGTTTGTTGGAGGGAAGATAAAGACCATTAAAGCCTGGGAGGGCAAGAGGGAGATGAATGTTACACAGGTGGGAATGTTTGTCACACAGCCTGTCACTAAGCTGTTGGGGAACAATAGCATGCATTTGATTGGTGCACCAGAGGACCAACTCCTGTCCTGGAGGCTGTCAGTCAACAACTGACGGACGTCCATCTGGAATGCACATTCTGTCCAGCCACTCACACTTGACTTTCGAGATTTACCTCCTATGTAAACTCAGCCAAGAAACACCCTCTCACTGTCAACTGTGTTGATTTTCAGCAAACTTAACATGTGTAAATATTTGTATGAACATAAGAAGATTCAACAACTGAGACATAAACTGAAAAGTTCCACAGACATGTGACTAACAGAAATTGAATAATGTGTCCCTGAACAAAGGGGGGTCAAAATCAAAAGTAACAGTCAGTATCTGGTGTGGCCATCCGCTGCATTAAGTACCGCAGTGCATCTCCTCCTCATGGACTGCACCAGATTTGCCAGTTCTTGCTGTGAGATGTTACCCCACTCTTCCACCAAGGCACCTGCAAGTTCCCAGACATTTCTGGGGGGAATGGCCCTAGCCCCCACCCTCCGATCCAACAGGTCCCAGACGTGCTCAATGGGATTGAGATCCAGGCTCTTTGCTGGCCATGGCAGAACACTGACATTCCTGTCTTGAAGGAAATCACGCACAAAAAGAGCAGTATGGCTTGTGACATTGTCATGCTGGAGGGTCATGTCAGGATGAGCCTGCAAGAAGGGTACCACATGAGGGAGGAGGATGTCTTCCCTGTAACGCACAGCATTGAGATTGCCTGCAATGACAACAAGCTCAGTCATATGATGCAGTGCACTTCGCCCCAGACCATGACGGACCCTCCACCTCCAAATCGATCCCGCTCCAGAGTACAGGCCTCGGTGTAATGCTCATTCCTTCGACGATAAACGCGAATCTGACCATCACCCACAAAACCGTGAAGAGCACTTTTTGCCAGTCCTGTCTGGTCCAGCGACGGTGGGTTTGTGCCCATAGGCGACGTTGTTGCCGGTGATGTCTGATGAGGACCTGCCTTACAACAGGCCTACAAGTCCTCAGTCCAGCCTCTCTCAGCCTATTGCGGACAGTCTGAGCACTGATGGAGAGATTGTGCATTCCTGGTGTAACTCGGGCAGTTGTTGTTGCCATCCTGGACCTGTCCCGCAGGTGTGACGTTCGGATGTACAGATCCTGTGCAGGTGTTGTTACACATGGTCTGCCACTGCGAGGACGGTCAGCTGTCCGTCCTGTCTCCCTGTAGTACGGTCTTAGGCGTCTCACAGTACGGACATTGCAATTTATTGCCCTGGCCACATCTGCAGTCCTCATGCCTCCTTGCAGCATGCCTAAGGCACTTTCACACAGATGAGCAGGGACCCTGGGCATCTTTCTTTTGCTGTTTTTCAGAGTCAGTAGAAAGGCCTCTTCAGTGTCCTAGGTTTTCATAACTGTGACCTTAATTGCCTACCGTCTGTAAGCTGTTAGTGCCTTAACGACTGTTCCACAGGTGCATATTCATTAATTGTTTATGGTTCATTGAACAAGCATGGGAAACAGGGTTTAAACCCTTTACAATGAAGATCTGTGAAGTTAATTGGATTTTTAAAATATTTTTTTTGCTGTTTATTTACATTGAGGCAGAAGACACATGAATGAGTTCTCTATGCTTTTAACAAAGTAGTCTAAAGCAATGCGTTTGCTTTGCCTAGCCCATTTGAGACCACATTATTGAACCACAAAGACAAGGAAAAACACTACACATTTATATAATAGCAAAAATGTGATTTTATTAGACACTTCAATGTTTAAGCTTTGACATTGGTACAATGGTTTCAGACAGTTTATTTCAATAAATTACTGCACATCACCCCTGCATCCATTCAGGCGTTGACATAATGGGCCGACACTCTACTGACAACTTATGACTGACCATCTAGAATTCCTGCTCTCTGAAGAATATTCTCATAAGTCAAACAATTTGACCCATTTTTGATAAAGTAAATAGCAAAACAAGTGCTTACAAACAATTAGCCTAGAAAATGGCTAAACATATGCATACATTACAAAATGTAATTCTGTTTAAACTGACATTCACAGTATCTGGTTTTGTCAGCCCAGTTTACCCAGGCCTGTAGACAGGGGGCATTTCTAAGGTTGGAAGGGGTACATTTCACAAGTTTCGCAACAGTAAGCTGTTGATAGAATTTAGAGGTGTTCAGTTTGTACCAGTCAATAATAAAACAGGTTTTTGTACCATTATCATAATGATGATGATTATTATTATCAGTATTATTGTGTGTGGTGCTCTGACAAAGGCTAAATACTGGCCATTCCCTGTGTGCACACACACACACAACAGTGAGACATGATAGCAATCAAACAGTATGACAACGGTCTCAAAATGCCCTCCTGGTAACAATTCCACATTCCCTTTTACAGCGTGGCAGGTTCATGGTATAGGATAACATACTGGGATGGAAGGGGGGGGATAACAAATGATTCTAGGAATTGGACCACATTCATAACAAATGTGTATTCAAAGGATCTGGACCTTTAGTTGAACAAATAAAGAATAATGAAAACAAATGGAGCTGAGGCACCGTGGAGGATCTATTCCCTAAACCAAAAGGCAACTGAAGTGCAGCAGCTTGTTGGTAGCAGGTGTTGGAACTAGTTCAGGGAACAGAACACAACATTTTCAAGGAACAGTATCAGAACAAATGTGATCTACACTGTTCCTGAACAGAACCGTTATTATAAAAGCATGGGAATCGGTTAATAACATTCTTTTACGTTCTGGCAAAAATGCAACAAAGCAGCTATGCAAAGCCCTCATTCTGTCACTCTGAAACTTATTCCAGTGTCTGCCTGTCAGCTGGAAATCTTTACCAGTGTGTGCGCGCGCGTGTGTGTGTAGGCTACATGCCCCTCCCCTCCGAAGAATAGGCTACTGTAGCCTACAGAAATTACAAGCACGATTCAGAAATTAGGGAGAGATTTTTTAACTAGAGAAGAATGTATTAACTTTTTCAATGTTAGTTAAGGATACTATAGTTAACACGTTGGATTGGATTTATTAACTACAAATGGGAAAGACATGTTTTTATTTTCATTCTGGTGCCGCTCTGCACAGCTTGTTAGCTAGCTAGCTCTGGTCCAACGTTAAGCCAACTCTCTGAAGTTCAAAGATCCTCCATAGAAGACACTCTTCCGTAGGTTGAATATTTGTGGGCCTAATTCATATAAATGCATGTAATAAATAAGATGCCCAGCGCTTCAAGCCAAGCCTCCTCTGCTCTCTCTCACTACACAAACAAATTCGCATCTCGCGCCTTAACGTCTGTACAATGAATGTAAAAAAAAAAAAAAAACTAGCTTACCCGCTCCATAGCAAGCTGCTCTATCCGCACTAATTGGTGAAGTAATTTAATGTTGGCGTAAATAAAAAAAGAATAAATCACATGTTTAAAAGGGAACAGTAAGGAACGATATAAATCAGTATTTTTGGAGGTTCAAACAGCTTCAGAACTACATTTCTTGTAAAAACAAAATAAGAAAAAAAGGTTCTGTACAGAACAAAACAAAGGGAACAAAAATGTGGTTCTAAGCCCTGGTTGGTACAGTGCTGTCGGTAAGTATTCACAGCCTTTTACTTTTTTCACATTTGGTTGAGTTACAGCCTGAATTTAAAATGGATTAAATGTTGATGTTTTGTCACTGATCTACACACAATACCCCATAATGTCATAGTGGAGATATGTTTTTAGACATTTTTACAAATTCATAAAAATAAAACGTTGAAATGTCTTGAGTCAATAAGTATACAACCCCTTTGTTTTGTCAAGCCTAAATAAGTTCAGGAGTAAACATTTTTTTAACAAGTCACATAAGTTGCATAGACTCGTGTGTTTAACATGCTTTTTGAATGACATACCTCATCTCATCCACACATACAATTATATGTAAGGTCCCTCAGTCAAGCAGTGAATTTCAAACACAGATTGAACCACAAAGACCAGGGAAGTTTTCCAATGCCTCATAAAGAAGGGCACCCATTTGTAGATTGGTAAAAATATCCTATGGTTAAGTTATTAATTACACGTGGGATGGCGTATCAGGCATCGTTCCTAACTCAGTTGATGGAGAGGAAGGAAACCCCTCTGTGATTTCACCAGGAGGCCAATGGCGACTTTAAAACAGAGTTTAATGGCTGTGATGGGAGAAAACTGAGGATGGATCAACAACATTGTACTTACTCCACAATACTAACCTAACTGACAGAGTGAAAAGGAACCCTGTAAAGAATATTTTATATTCCAAAACATGCATCAGTAATACTGCAAGGAATGTGGCAAACCAATTAACTTTTTATCCTGAATACAAAGTGTTATGTTTGGGGCAAATCCACTACAAAACATTACTGAGCACCACTCTCCATATTTTCAAGCATAGTGGTGGCTGCATCATGTTATGGGTATGCTTTTAATTGTTAAGGACTGGGGAGTTTTTCAGAAAAAGAAAAAAAATGGAATGGAGCTAGGCGCAGGCAAAATTTGAGAGGAAAACCTGGTTCTGTCTGATTTCCACCAAACACTGGGAGATGAATTTACCATTCAGCAGGACAATAACTTAAAACAAAAGGCCAAATTTACATTGGAGTTGTTTACCAAGAAGACAGTGAATGTTCCTGAGTGGCCGAGTTACAGTTTGAAAGTAATTTTCCATAAATCTGCAAACATTTCTAAAAACATGTTTTCACTTTGTCATGGGGTAATTGTGTGTAGATGGGTGAAAATCCATTTTGAATTCAGGCTGTTATAACAACAAAACGTGGAATAAGTCAAGGGGTATGAATACTTTCTGAAGGCACTGTAGTTAGTATCATGACAGGTGGAAGAGACTTGACATTCCATGGCTATGTCAGAAATGAGTCGCATTTCCTGACTAGGATTTCTTACGTTCCTATTGGGTTACATGTACCGAGTCTGTTTCCAGAGGTCATTTATGATGAGTACAAATGTGCTTAAACATCAAAAACCTAGATTAATATCCCAAACACTTCCTTGTCATAGGTGTTACCATATCAAGTACCAAAATAAATACAAATTAAAGCTTCCTTCATAAAATACCAGTAAATATGAGTTATGGTTTAAGGCCATGATGGCAGCATTTGCGTTTGTCAAACAACATTCAAGTGCAATAAAGTGTTCCATGGTATGACAAGGAGTGTACGATAGCTCTCACAAATCTCTGCTATACTACGAGTCCCGTTTGTGGTTTCTTTGATCATGCAATAAGGCACCGCAGTTGAAGCTGGTAAGTAGAGGCTTTTAAAAGAGAGAAAAAAATACCATCACTCCGTTCTTTGTCATGCACAGAATAAATTCAAATACTCTTTGTAAAAGTTATATAATATATATGAAAACTCTTATGTACAGTTAATTGTCCAATGGTATATATCTATTTCGCTCTCTTTCACACATTACTGTAAAACATTCCCTACATTTGCATGCTTCAAATGCAAGTCACATTTGGAGCTAGGATTGGTTGACACCTCCCAGGGGAAGGTTTTAAGTATGTACAGCTGATACGCTCAAATGGGACGCCACCCACACAAGCTCTGCCTTCAAACCTCTGGATGCCACCCTCCTCCCAGCTCCCACCCTGTTAGTCCAAACAGGGGAGGGGATCAGATCTTGGCCTCTCTGTTTGAGGTAGCAGTTCCCAGTGCAAAGAACAAGTCCACTCAGGGCTAGTGAGTCTATTAGTGTCAGGGTGGGGAGGGCCTGCTAGTCGCTGGCGCTCCTGAGGGGGGTGCTGTCACTCTGGGAGGCTCTGGGAGTGTGTCCGTTGGACAGTAGAGTCTGTCTGAGCTCTGGCTCACGATCCGTGTCCAGTGTGTCTTGGCGTCTTACGGGGGCGAGTTTCACCGGCTTGTGGAAGGCCTCCTCCTGGGATGGGGAGCACACTAGAGTTGTGTGTCCCGTCCTGTTCACTGAGGAACCTGGGAGAGAACAGAGAGAGAGAACAGAGAGAGAGAAGAGAACGCCACGTCAGCCAGTCATTGCACATACACTTATCAAGACATCTATCTGTACAGAGCTCCAGGCTATGGGTTATGAAATGCATCCATATTGCTACGTTTACATGATGAAGCGTAGATCGACATTCCAACCACCAAAATCCTCCCAGATGGTTCCTTGCCAAAAGGTACAGGATCCCAGGACAAGACCCATCTTGCTCCTCTGTGAGTGTGGCAGCGATGGGAACTCGAGGCTGTTTTTCATTTTTACTTAAGGTAGGAGGTATCCTACCAACTACAGTAGAATACACTCTCAAATATAGGCCGCAGACTATCCATCATGTTCCCTTCATGGTGATTCATCATGGCAGGGTCATCTACACAACTAAGGGCTCCAACCACAGGTTCTCCAGCATTCCCCATCCTGTCCTCAACAGTGTGGAATAGGAAGCTCGCTCTGGGATCCTGAGTGGCGCAGCGGTCTAAGACACATCTCAGTGCTTGAGGCATCACTATTGTTTCGATTCCAGGATGTATCACAACCGGCCGTGATTGGAAGTCCCATAAGGCAGCACAGAATTGGCCCAGCGTCGTCTGGGTTTGGCCGATGAAGGACGTTATTCTAAATAAGAATTTGTTCTTAACTGGCTTGCCTAGTTAAAGGATGGTTAAATAAAAATAAATGTTAAAAAAATACCTTTTATGTTGTGGTGGTTTCTCTGTGATGTAAATTCAGGTGGCGAGGAATCCCTTCTGACTCCGTTGGGGGTCCCGTTGGAGAGGGGTCCCGTATCCACCCCTAGGGGTACAGGTACACTGTAGTCCATGTGGTGGGGGGGTTGTTGGTACTCCAGGCCTACAGGTCCCAGCCCCTGGGTGAGATAGTCGAAGTCTGTCTTGGAGTAGCTGTTTCCGTTCTGCATACACTCTGTACACACTACAGCCCCATTGTAACCTACACCAGCAAATAAAGAAAACATCATTATTAAGGCGCCTACACTTTCCCACAATTCCACGAATTTAGAGTAGACGTAAAGCAAACATTCCCTGATGTTAGATAAAAAATGACTGAGCGGTCCAGCAGTTCAGTCATGGAGGAGAATTGGAGGTTCATATGGGAACCAAGCTGAAGACTTTACCTGTGTTGTCTATGTGTCCGTTGAGCGGAGGTCCAATGCTAGCCTCCACGCGGATACACACGTCCTGGCGCTCTGAGAGGGTCCCCTGGGAGGACAGGTAGCTGGGGACGTCCGGGGGCACGATTGTCTCATCTGGGAGGGGAGGGGAGGAGAGGGGACAGATAACATTAGCACCAGCACCAGCACAAACTACAGTCAACAACAGAAAATGGATGGTGAACAGCCATTTCCTGTGATAACTATAACTATATGAGAGCCCTCTCACCGGTGTTGGTTACGCTGCACTCGTCGCTCTTCTTGCGCGTCTGGTAGATGATGCATACCCACACCAGCGAGGTCACCACGATGCTGGTCACCACAGCGATGACGATGATGCCCATAGTGACGGTGCTGGGGCCGGACGGGGCGACGCAGCCGGTCTGGCGGACACTCAGCTGGCTGTGGCCGCGCTCTGTGCCCAGCGTGTTAGACATTACGCACGTGTACCTGCCAGCGTCCTCTAGGGCGGCGCTGCCGATCACCAACAGCTGGTTGCCGGGGGTGAAGTGGTGTCGGTCGGAGGAGCGGAGGGGCTCGTCGTTCCTCAGCCAGGTGATTTTGGGTGGGGGGCTGCCCAGGGCCTTACACTGCAGGGCTACAGTCTCCCCCACCACCACACTATGGTCCTCCAGCTCTTGGGCCAGGTGGGGCGTCTCTGTAGACGGGAGGGAAAGGTCAAAGTCTAATAATCCCACTAGCGCAGACAGGTCATTCCCAACTCTACTTATTACTTTAAACAACATTTTGACAACTGGTCCATCACATTTTGTTGAAGTTGATGCATTAATGTACACTACTGGAATAGAGCTGAACCCTGTGTTTCCCAGATAACATCTCAGCAGCGTTACCACTGAACAGTGTGTCTTATAGGGGATTCTTGTGTAGTGACGTCGGGGACAACCGTAGCATTTTAACTAATTAGAAACTTCAGCTAACACAAGAGTTTTGCAACTACATAGCATGTAGTTACATAGCAACCTTTCCCCTGACCCTTTTCCTAACCTTAACCAAAGGTTAACTACGCAAAATATCCTAACCGCTACGCCAATTCTCCTAAATGCTACATAAAATATCCTAACCGCTACGTCAATTCTCCTAAATGCTACATTATTCTAACCGCTACGTCAATTCTCCTAAATGCTACATTAAATATCCTAACCGCTACGTCAATTCTCCTAAATGCTACATTAATTATCCTAACCGCTGCGTTAATTCTCCTAAATGCTACATTCATTATTCTAACCGCTGCGTCAATTCTCCTAAATGCTACATTCATTATTCTAACCGCTACGTCAATTCTCCTAAATGCTACATTCATTATTCTAACCGCTGCGTCAATTCTCCTAAATGCTACATTAATTATTCTAACCGCTACGTTAATTCTCACAAATGCTAATGATGCAAAACAAGCAGTTCGGGCTGTCAATGACAGTGAGCATATCGTGTACATAATTCTAACGAGCGTTTTGTGGAGGCGCGTCCAAAATTGAAAGACAAACGCAACACTGTTTTGTCAATCACCTATAAATTATCACGTTGGAATCAATTGCGCGAGGTTAAATGTCCTGTTAAAACTAACAACTCAAAAACCACACGGAACCTGGGAATAATCTGTAAATCACTGCTTAGGGAACATTTTGTTGAAAACAGTTAGCTACATTTTGAAGTGTTGCATTTTTGATTCAAGTGCGTCACCAATGCAGTAAGTGTAAAGCAACACTTTTCTTGTTAATCACTTCCATCAATTCCGCACTGAAATCAATAGAACAGGGGGAAATGTTTCGGTATAGCGCTGTTTAAACTAACACTATTCAAAGGCCACAAGGACACTTGGAATAACCTGTACATGGTTGGTTAGATAAGAATTTGTAGAAAGCTTCTATCTATATTTTGGAATGGTGGCTGTTGATTTTGGGAGGCTGACATCACGGAAGATAAAACAAATGACTTTTTCTGTTAGTTGATTTCAATGAATTACGAACCGCCATAGAATATCAACAGTGACAACGGTTGGCTGCTTTTAAGTGATAATTAGACTTTCAAATCCATGTATTTTTATAAAGAGACCACCCAGATTTATCCATTCCATTTGAGAAAGAAAATGATATAGCTAAGTTCTAAGACCTGATATTGTGTCATCGTGTTGAATATAAACGTCTATATCCCCCCAATTAGGTCAAACCGTCAGCTTGTGTAATGTAGTAATAAATACTGTCCACATGTAAATATGTGGACAGTGTGTGTGTGTGTGTGTATACAATAAACACACACACACACAAAGTCGGAAGTTTACATACACCTTAGCCAAATACATTTAAAAACTCAGTTTTTCACAATTCCTGATGTTTAATCCAAGTTAAAAATTCCCCGTCTTAGGTCAGGGAGGCTCACCACTTTATTTTAAGAATGTGAAATGTCAGAATAATAGTAGAGAGAATGAGTTATATCAGCTTTTATTTCTTTCATCACATTCCCAGTGGGTCAGAAGTTTACATGCTACCAAATGCTAATTGAGTGTATTGCCTTTAAATGGTTTAACTTGGGTCAAAAGTGTCAGGTAGCCTTCCACAAGCTTCCCACAATAAGTGGTGTAAATTTTGGCCCATCTCTCCTGACGGAGCTGGTGTAACTGAGCTAGGTTTGTAGGACTCCTTGCTTGCACACACTTTTTCAGTTCTGCCAACAAATGTTCAATAGGTTTGAGGTCAGGGCTTTATGATGGCCACTCCAATATCTTGACATTGTTGTCCTTAAGCCATTTTGCCACAACTTTGGAAGCATGCGTGGGGTCATTGTCCATTTGGAACACCCTTTTGCGACCAAGCTTTAACTTAATGACTGATGTCTTAAGATGTTGCTTCAACATATTCACTTAATTGTCCGTCCTCATGATGCCATCTATTTTGTGAAGTGCACCAGTCCCTCCTGCAGCAAAGCACCCCCACAACATGATTCTGCCACCCCCGTGCTTCACGGTTGGGATGGTATTCTTCGGCTTGCAAGCCTCCCCCTTTTTCCTCCAAACATAACGATGGTCATTATGGCCAAACAGTTCTATTTTTGCATTTTTATGATGGTTTTGCAGCAGTGGCTTCTTCCTTGCTGAGCGGCCTTTCAGGTTATGTCGATATAGGACTCGTTTTACTGTGGATATATATACTTTTGTACCGGTTTCCTCCAGTATCTTCACAAGGTCCTTTGCTGTTGTTCTGGGATTGATTTGCACTTTTCGCACCAAAGTACATTCATCTTCAGGAGAAAGAATGCGTCTCCTTCCTGAGCGGTATAAAGGCTGCGTTGTCCCATGGTGTTTGCTATTGTTTGTACAGATGAACGTGGTACCTTCAGGTGTTTGGAAATTGCTCCCAAAGATGACCCAGACTTGTGGAGGTCTACAATTTTTTTTCTTGAAGTCTTGGCTGATTTCTTTTGATTTTCCCATGATGTCAGGCAAAGATTTGCTGAGTTTGAAGGTAGGCCTTGAAATACATCCACAGGTACACCTCCAATTGACTCAAATTATGTCAATTAGCCTATCAGAAGCTTCAAAATCATTTTCTGGAATTTTCCAAGCTGTTTAAAAGGAACAGTCAATTTAGTGTATGTACACTTCTGACCCACTGGATTTGTGATACAGTGAAGATTAAGTTAAATAATCTGTCTAAACAATTGTTGGAAAAATGACTTCATGCACAAAGTAGATGTTCTAACCGACTTGTCAAAACTGGTTGAAAAACGAGTTTCAATGACTCCAACCTAAGTGTATGTAAACTACCGACTTCAACTGCACACACACACACACACACACACACACACACACACACACAGAGAGAGAGAGAACAAAAGTACTGTTGGTCCCATGTTTCATGAGCTGAAATAAAAGATCCCAGAAATGTTACACATGAACAAACAGCGTCTCAATTTGTGCACAAATTTGTTTACATCCCTGTTAGTGAGCATTTCTCGTATGACAATATAATCCATCCACCTGACAGGTGTGGCATATCAAGAAGCTGATTAAACAGAATAATCATTACACAGGTGCACCTTGTACTGGGGACAATAAAAGGCCACTCCAAAATGTACAGTGTTTTCACACAACACAATGCCACGGATGTATCAGGTTTTGAAGGAGTGTGCAATTGGCATGCTGACTGCAGGAATGTCCACCAGAGTGGTTGCCAGAGAATTGAATGTTCACTCTACCATAAGCTGCCTCCAACGCCGTTTTAGAGAATTTGGCAGTACATCCAACCGGCCTTACATCCGCAGACCACGTGTAACCACGCCAGCCCAGGACCTCCACATCCGGCTTCTTCACCTTCGGGATGTTTCAAAACCAGCCACCCACACAGCTGATGAAACTCAGGAGTATTTCTGTCTGTAATAAACTAATTCTGATTGGCTGGGCCTGGCTCCCCAGTGGGTGGGCCTGGCTCCCAAGTAAGTGGGCCTATGCCCTCCCCACCCATGGTGTCGGAGGGGATGGCTGCCGTTTTACGGGCTCCGAACCAACTGTGCTATTTTGTGTGTAATTTCTTTGCTTTGTTTGTAACTTACTTTGCACATAATGTTGCTGCTACTGTCTCTTATGACCGAAAATAGCCTCTGGATATCAGAACAGCGATTACCTCGAACTGGACAAAGATTTTTTTTTTTATGAGTCCGACGCGAACCATATACTGTTTGTACCGGGACCAGGTCCAAATCCCCGTCATTCGCGTGAAAAAAAGACGCAGGTACAGGGGACGGAGATCGGGGTGCCAAGTGAGAATTTGTCAGCGAGTGGTTAATGCGGCTCTACCATCCTTTCTATTGGCCAACGTGCAATAACTGGAGAATAAACTGGATGAGCTTCATTCAAAACGCAGACAAACAAATCTGACCATAAATCTATCCTCCTGATTCCTGCTTACAATCAAAAACTAAAAGCATGAACTATCAGTGACTCGTCCAATACGGAAGTGGTCAGATATCGCGGATGCTACGCTACAGGACTGTTTTGCTAGCACAGACTGGAATATGTTCCGGGATTCATCCAATGGCATTGAGTATACCACCTCAGTCATCGACTTCATCAATAAGTGCATCGACGACGTCGCCCACAGAGTAAGCGTACGTACATATCCCAACCAGAAACCATGGATTACAGGCAACATCTGCATTGAGCTAAAAGCTAGAGCTTCCACTTTCAAGGAGTGGGAGACTAATCCGGATGCTTCTAAGAAATCCTGCTATGCCCTCAGACAAACCATCAAAACAGGCAAAGCGTCAATAAAGGATTAAGATTGACTCCTACTACACTGGCTCTGACACTCATCGGATGTGGCAGGGCTTGAAAAATATTACAGACAAAGGGAAACCCAGCCGCGAGTTGTCCAGGGATGCAAGCCTACCAGACAAGCTAAATGCCTGTTATGCTCGCGTCGAGGCAAGCAACATTGACACATGCATGAGAGCACCAGCTGTTCCACACAACTGTTTGATGTGAACAAGACCTTTAAACAGGTCAACATTCAAAGGCAGTGGGGCCAGACGGATTACCAGGAAGCTTACTCAGGGCATGCGCAGACCAACTAGCAAGTGTCTTCACTGTAATTTCCAACCTCTCCCTGACAGTCTATAATACCTTCATGTTTCAAGCAGACCACCATAGTCCCTGTGCCCAACAAAGCGAAGGTAAACTGCCGAAATGACTACTGCCCTGTAGCACTCAGGTCTAGACATGAAGTGTTTTGAAAGGCTGGTCATGGTCACATCAACATCATAATCCCGGAAACCCTAGACCCACTCCAATTTGCATACCGCCCCAACAGATCCACAATCTCAAATCGCACTCCACACTGCCCTCTCTCCCCTGGACAAAAGGAACACCTATGTGAGAATGCTGTTCATTGACTACAGCTCAGCGTTCAACACCATAGTGCCCACAAAGCTCGACACTAAGCTAAGGACCCTGGGACTAAACACCTCCCTCTGCAATTGGATCCTGGACTTCCTAACGGGCCAAGTTTTAAGGGTAGCCAACAACACATCTACCACACTGATTATCAACACCGGGGCCCCTCTGGGGTGTGTGCTTAATCCGCTCCTGTACTCCCTGTTCACCCATGACTGCATGGCCAAGCACAACTCCAACACCATCATTAAGTTTGCTGACGACACAACGGTGGTTGGCCTGATCACCGACAACGATGATACAGCCTGTAGGGAGGTCAGAGACCTGGCAGTGTGGTGCCAGGACAACAACCTCTCCCTCAATGTGAGCAAGACAAAGGAGATGATTGTGGACTAAAAGGAAAAGGAGGTCTGAACACCGCCCCATTCACATCGACCTGGCTGTAGTGGAGCGGGTCGAGAGTTTCAAATTCCTTGGTGTCCACATCAACAAGAAACTATCATGGTCCAAACACAAGACATTTGTGAAGAGGACACAACACCTTTTTCCCCCAAGGAGACAGAAAAGATTTGGCATGGGTCCCCAGATCCTCAAAAAGTTCCACAGCTGCACCAATGAGAGCATCCTGACCGGTTGCATCACCGCCTGGTAAGGCAAATGGTCAGATTCCGAGCAGAAGGCGCTACAGAGGGTATTGCATAAAGCCCAGCACATTCCTGGGGCCTAGGACCTATATACTAGGCGGTGTCAGAGGAAGGCCCAAAACATTGTCAAAGACTCCAGTCATCCAAGTCATAGACCGTTCTCTCTGCTACCGCATGGCAAGCGATACCGGGGCGCCAAGTCTAGGTCCAAAAGGCTCCTTAACAGCTTCTACCCCCAAGCCATAAAACTGCTGTACAATTTTTTTTAAATGGCAACGCGGACTATTTGCATTGATCCCCCCCCCACCACCACCCCTTTACACTGCTGCTACTTGCTGTTTATTATCTATGCATAGTCACTTTAATAACACTACCTACATGTATAATTTACCTCAATTAACTTGAGTAACCTGTACCCCTGCACATTGACTCGGTACCGGAACCCCCTGTATATAGCCTCATTAGTTATTTTATTGTGTTACTTTTGATTCTATTTTTTACTTTATTTTGTAAAAAAAATTGAACTGCATTGTTGGTTAAGGGATTGTAAGTAAGCGTTGTATTTGGTGCATGTGACAAATAAAATGTTATTTGATGTTGGGTTTATATTTTTGATCAGTATATCTTAATTTAGGATGATAGTAAATAAAAAAGATTCCTCACTAGTTTAACCATTTAGAGATTTAAAAAAAGGCTCCTAAGCACAATTGAGGCTCTCTACAGCGTCCATAGGTCTGTGCAGCAGGCTGAACGTTTGACGCCCCTACTCTTAGACAGAACACTTTCCCTCTTAGCAGGAAACAAAATGATTACGAGATCTCACTTCCTCCTCTCCCACCCTCCTTCCCACTCTGTCCCCTCCCCACCTCTTCAGACAAGGCCTCAGCTCTAAACTTTCCTCATACATGACTAAACATTACAAAGCAACTCCTGCAGGCTATTGCTCTCTCATATCCTGTGAGGTGTTCTGCACTACGACAGTACGACATACAGTGGTGTAGACCAAGCCCTTACACATCCACAGTACTTGACAATGTAATCTCAACTAGCCTCAGTCCTCACACTTCCAATAGAAGCCCCTCCAGGAGAACTGAGGCCTCCACCCTGAGAGAAGGGTAACAAACACTCCTCTGTAAAGTCCCCCTATCCCACCCTCCCCCATCTGACCCCTACCCTAACCTCTGACTCAGAGGAAGGCCACAGCTACCAGAAGCCATTCATTCTTTGACCAAGGCTGACCAGTTCACAACTGGCTTTAGACCAGTTTACAAGTGTTCATTTTTAGTCGGAAGTAGTATCTATATTATGGTCACCTGAACCATGAATCCTCAAACATTGTAAAGGGGTGTGGGCAATTTTGTCAGTAGGTGTAGGGCATGGCCAGCAGTCAAGTCCTACCCAGCACGATGAGAGAGGCGTTGGCAGACACGGTGCCCGCTGTGTTCTTGGCGGTGCAGCTGTACACGCCCATGTCCTCCAGCTTGACGTCCATGATGAAGAACACGTCATCGTCAGGCATCACGTGCATCCGCCGCTCGCGTGCCGCCGGGAAGTCCGTGCCTCCGTCCTTTTGCCAGGCGATCTCAGGGGTGGGGTGGCCCTCGGCCGCACACTCCAGCTTGGCAGTGGTGCCCGTACGGATGGTGTTGTCTCGAGGGGTCTTCACAAACGTAGGCATGACTGTGTGGGAATGGAGATGAGACACGTGGTTGGCCACAACAGAGAGAAATCGGAGGTTAACACAACAGCTACATAACAGTCCCTCCCATTTTGCAATGGAGTGTAGAGAAAGTATGGCAGTTTTTTTAAAAGGACATTTCCTGCAATTCTACACATTTTGTAATTACTTATGCCATGTTCATATGATATCTGTGAGATTAACTAACTAAATTAATGCGCACTGAATGTGTGCCCAGTTGGTAATTAAGTGATGATTAGGTCTACTACAAGGTTTAGATAGCTGGACTACCTTACTTAGCAATCCCAACAAATATTAGCTGACATGCGCTAATTGAGTGACTAACAAGTGGAAAACTGCAATACTACATTTTGAAATGGCACCTTGTGTAGTCTACTTCAACAGAAAACTGAGAGCATTTTTATTTGTATGTTTGGGGGTCGGGGGCGCCCTAGCAGCCTCAGGGCCCTACGCACAGTAGTCTGCGTATAGAGAGGCGCAGCTCTTCTATCATTGCATAGAAGTCCCCAATTGGGTTGGGGAGATGGCTTGGGAGAGGGTTTCATTTGGGTGGGCAGGTCAGCCAGGAAACCAAACTCCAGACTGCCAGCAAACAATCAGTCAGCATCGGTTAGCCTAACTGACAGGGTGTGTAATATATGGGCACTGTCAGCACCACAACAAGCCTAAATCAATTTGTTAGAAATTCCACCATGAGAAACTCACACAGAGAGATGCAGAAGGACAGAGAGAGTGAGACTTTGTTCAAGCTAAGAATTACCACTAATCTCATTCTGCCCTGTTATGTAGTTTAATTGTGCAAAATATCTACAAAATCAGCACATTACAGAGGGGAGATTATCCAAACACACACAAACAAACCAGGGCTGTCCCAGAAAACAAGAAAAATAAAAACTTGGTCGCCCGAGAGTCGCTGTTCTTACGACAAAACGATTGGTCAAAATGTTTAAACTTATTTTTCCATATACAGGGCATTCAAAAAGTATTCAGACCCCTTGACTTGTTCCACATTTTGTTACGTTACAGACTTATTCTAAAATTGATTAAATGTTTCTCATCAATCTACACACAGTACCCCGTAATGACGAGGCAAAAACAGGTTTAGAATATTTCGCAAATGTATTAAAAATAAAAACAGAAATACATTATTTACTTAAGCATTCATATCATTTGCATGAATACTAAAACTGAGCTCAGATGTTTCCATTTATCATCCTTGAGATGTGTCTACAACTTGACTAGAATCCACTTGTGGAAAAGTCAATTGATTGAACATGATTTGGAAAGGCACACACCTGTCTATAAGTTCCCACAGTTGACAGTGCATGTTAGAGCAAAAACCAAGCCAATTTTCCGTAGAGCTCCAAGACTCTTCCTAGAGCTGGCTGCCCGGCCAAACTGAGCAATCGGTGGAGAAGGACCTTGGTCAGGGAGGTGACCAAAAACCCGATGGTCACTCTGACAGAATTCCTCTGTGGCGATTGGAGAACCTTGCAGAAGGACAACTATCTCTGCAGCACTCCACCAATCAGGCCTTTATGGTAGAGTAGCCAGACAGAAGCCACTCCTCAGTAAAAGGCAAATGACAGCCCGCTTGGAGTTGCCAAAAGGCACCTAAAGACTCTGACCATGAGAAAAAAGATTCTATGGTCTGATGAAACCAAGATTGAAATCTTTAGCCTGAATGCCAAGCGTCACGTCTGGAGGAAACCTGGCATCATTCCTACGATGAAGCAAGGTGGTGGAAGCATCATGCTGTGGGGATGTTTTTCAGTGGCAGGGACTGGAAGACTAGTCAGGATCGAGGGAAAGATGAAAGGAGCAAAGTACAGAAAGATCCTTGATGCTCCAGAGCGCTCAGATCTCAGATTTGGGCGAAGGTTCAACAGGACAACGACCCTAAGCACATGGCCAAAACAACGCAGGAGTGGCTTCGAGACAAGTCTCTGGATATCCTTGAGTGGCCCAGCCATAGCCCGGACTTAAAGTTGATCAAACATCTCTGTAGAGACCTGAAAATAGCTGTGCAGTGACGCTCCCCATCCAACCTGACAGAGCTTGAGAGGATCTGCAGAGAAGAAGAAACTCCCCAAATACAGGTGTGCCAAGTTTGTAGTGTCATATCCAGGAAGACTTGAGGCTGTAATCGCTGCCAAAGGTGCTTCAAGAAAGTACAGAGTAAAGTCTGAATACTAAATGTGATAATTTTTTATTTTGAATACATTTGCAAAAAATTTGAAAAAACTGTTTTTGCATTTTCATTATGGGGTATTTTGTGTGGATTGATGAAGGAAAATTATTATTATTTTAAGAAATTTTAGAGTAAGGCTGTAACGGAAAAGTAAAGTGGTCCGAATACCTTCTGAATACACTGTGTATGGGATGATGTATAATGCCAGGCATATTTAACAGTCAGGCGATTGATTATGGACCTAATTAAATTGGGGTTTCCTCTCTCCACAATTTTCTTAGACAATTAGGTTAAGGCAAGGGCTGTTTCCTCTTCTCTGCTGCCTCCGCCACATTGTTCTCAGTCCAATATGATGGTTAACGTTGCTATTATGCACATAGTAATACAGGGAAAGGTGCCAATTCTATGGCGGACTGATGAATATGTTTCAGAACCGCGGACAGCGGCCGTATCCAATGTGGGAGAAAGTGCATTTGTTATAGAGTGATATTAGATTTATTAGTGTTGCACCATTCCTTTTACATAATATAACCATATACAACTCCAACATCACGTCTTAGAGCAGGAGTGGGCAATTCCAGTCCTCGAGGGCCTGATTGGGGTCACAGTTTTGCCCCAGCTAACACACCTAACTCCAAAAATCACCTAATCATGATCTTCAGTTTAGAATGCAAGTTGATTAATCAGCTGTGTTTGCTAGGGATGGAGAAAAATGTGACACCAATCAGGCCCTCGAGGACTGGAGTTGCCCACCCCTGTCTTAGAGTGACGGACTGTGACATCCCCGTAGCCACCGCAATGGATTAGTCCACAGAGACAGGCGCGAATTAGACAGGTGTCTTGTGCACCATGCGGCTGCTCGTCTAAAGAAGTCTTAGTCGACCAATAGCCTACCGACCAAGCAATCGACCAGTCAACTAAATGGGGTCAGCCTTAAAACAAACACCCACACATTCACAAATGCAATCTTTGATTTTACACTGCTGCCACTCACGGTTTATTATCTATGCATAGTAACTTTATCCCTACCTACTGTACATGTACAAATGAACTCAATTAACCTGTACGCCCGCACATTAACTCAGTACCGGTACCCCCTGCATACAGCCTCCACATTGACTCAGTACTCCCTGCATACAGCCTCCACATTGACTCAGTATCGGTACTCCCTGCTTACAGCCTCCACATTGACTCAGTATCGGTACTCCCTGCATACAGCCTCCACATTGACTCAGTACCGGTACCCCCTGCATATAGCCTCCACATTGACTCAGTACCAGTACTCCCTGCATACAGCCGCCACATTGACTCAGTACCAGTACTCCCTGCATACAGCCTCATCTTTTTTTTTTTTAAGTAACACTATACAAAAACAAACTTTATTTAGTAAAAATGTTCTTAACTCTGTTTTCTTAAAACGGCATCGTTGGTTTAGGACTCGTAAGTAAGCATTTCACAGTACGGTACCTGTTGTATCCGGCGTGTGAGACAAATAAAACAAGATATTTTTATAAACCAGTCATACTGGGAGACCGTTAACCCTTCAGGGCCTGGTAGCGTACCGTTGACAGTAAGGCGGGCCTTGGTGGAGTAGGAGGAGCCAAAGTGGTTGGTGATAATGCATTGGTATCGGCCCTCGTGGGCGAAGGTCACATGACGCAGGTGCAAAATGGTGGTGTACTCCATCACCCCCCCGGCCTCGTGCACCGCCCCGTGGTTAGCGCGCAGGTGGGCGAAGTTCTCCACCTCAGCATGACGGAGCAGCTCCTGGTCTTTGCGCCAGGCGAAGGTCATAGGTGAGCTGCTGCTGCTGGCTGCCGTGCACGTGAGGCGCACGTCACTACCCAGAACCGTCACTGTGGTCTCTGGCTGCAACGTGATCTGGGGCTTAGGCAGGTCATCTACAGGAGAGAGAGAGACGAGGGAGTGGAGAGACGGAGGGGGTGGAGAGACAGAGAGGGTGGAGAGACGGAGAGGGTGGAGAGACGGAGAGGGTGGAGAGACGGAGAGGGTGGAGAGACGGAGAGGGTGGAGAGACGGAGAGGGTGGAGAGACGGAGAGGGTGGAGAGACGGAGAGGGTGGAGAGAGTGGAGAGAGTGGAGAGACGGAGAGAGTGGAGAGAGTGGAGAGACGGAGAGAGTGGAGAGACGGAGAGAGTGGAGAGACGGAGAGAGTGGAGAGACGGAGAGAGTGGAGAGACGGAGAGAGTGGAGAGACGGAGAGAGTGGAGAGACGGAGAGAGTGGAGAGAGTGGAGAGACGGAGGGAGGACAAGAAAATGAGATAAAACATTTGGTTACAAAGAATAATGCTTATCTCAGTGACAGAAGATATATACACAAAAGTCTAGTTTAAACACAAACACACAAATATAAAGACAAACAAGGATTAGCACATCGCAGCTCAAACAAAGACACACACTACATCAAGACATTTGAGGAAAATCACACAAACATAAACAAATACACACATATACTGTAAACACCCTGAGCTGGAATCTAAAACACAATCTGGTCTTAGCTGCTGCCTGCACTGTGTCAGACAGAAAGCAACTGTACACCCCCCCACACACACTACTCACCACAGACAAATCTCTCTGGTGGAGCCTGGAAAACACTAGTACCCTTCAGGATTTCAGGGTGGACACAGGTAGCCTCCACACCAGTCTGTAGCCCCCGGGTCATCAGCCACTCAGGGAACCAGTTGAGCTGACAGTCACACAGGAACCTGTCACTCTGGATGAGCCTGGGAGAGGAGGGACACTGTTAGGGCTAACGACTTCTATTCACTCTCTTTTATAGACTAGCTTTGATCTGTACATAATTCACTTATTCCATGACTGCAACTGTAAGGTGTATTCATCATTGCGAACTCACAGGTTCCTGAGGCTCCTCATCTTGCTGAAGGCCTCTGGCTGGATGGAGCGTATGGCGTTCTCTCCCAGGTTCCTGTGGTGACATTAAACAGAGGGCTGCCCGTCAGCACTGACAGAAAGGGGACATTGGTACACACACAGCTGTGTCACGGCCAGCCAGGGATCGATGTGCCTTCATTTATAAGGGCTTATTTTAAACAAGGTTCAAAGATTCAGGCATCACAGACCAAGGATACTCAGCTTTTCAATCACTTTTTTCCTAATGGCCAGAGCCTGTTTAAAGTAACGGCCAGAGCCTGTGAAGGGACTTATATAAATTCCATTTATTCTACGAAACTGACCATATGCTCAATAACTTTGTTCCCCTGCACCAGGAAAAAAGGCCAAAGTTGAAGCTGCCTCTGTAACGAGAGGGAAGCAGCTGGCCCCACAAACTGCCCGTCTTCTCCTTTTCCAAAGATGCTATTAAATTGCTTGCAGCACTCTCAGGCAGCTACTTTTGGCAGCCGATCTCAGGGTCGCGCAGTGCATTGTGGGATACTCACAGGTGCTCCAGGGCCTCCAGTCCTGAGAAGGCTTTCTTGGCCACTGACTTGATCTTGTTTCCAAACAGAGTTCTGCAATTTCCAAACATGAAGGGTGCCGATAAACGGGAGAGAACACGGGGGAGGGAGGGAGGGGGGAGAAAAAAACAGGCACAGAGAGAGAAAGAGAGAGGATGAATGGGGTAAGGGGAGGGAAGGAGAAGAGGGAGAGAAAGGCACAATTAGTGGGGCTGAATCTGATAAGAGCAGAGGATTGAGGTATTGGAAATCCGAACTGTGTGGAGATTAGGAGGGTGAGGGACTCGGCCCTGCTCTGCTTTTCAAAGACCACTTTTATCTTTATTTGAATTTAATAGCGATGACAGGGGGGCACATGAAAAGCAGGTTGTCTCACTGAGGGACAACACAGCTTGTAGAATAATAAAAGCAGCCTTGTCAAGGCCCGGTTCAAGCAAGGAACACGCAGAATGCCCCCTTCTGGGGGTTTAATCTGGGCCGCTCTTCAAAAGACACCCCTCTACCCTCCCTCTCCTGCGCTTCCGTCCCTCCAGCCTTCCTCTCCTCTCTCCACCTTCCTTCCCAGGAGAAGCGGGTGGACACTGGAGGCTGGTTCGGAGTTCAGACCCCTGCATGAGAACACTTCAATCCAGTCACGCCTCCTCTACTCTCCCCCTCTATATGGACCCACCGACAATCTACACTGTGCAATGTAAATACAAATCATGTTTCAAAAACCATTGGGAGTGCATCTGTTTGGTTACCATTGCCATTGGGGTAGATGAGCCAAGACTCAGATGTGTCTTCTTAAATTCTATCCAAAATTGTCCAAGCTGAACATTCTCAGATTCCTGTTGGTAATCAGGTGTTCTTTAGGACAGCCAGGGACCCAGGGTCTTGGGGGCCTCCAGGCAGATGACTGGTCATGAACAGGACCTGTCAACTCCTGACAGAGATGTCACACCTCTGCTCAGACCTCTACTGACCGCCACATCAGCCAGAGCCCCGTGGTTCTGGACCCTACACAGGGAGATGGGCTGAACAGGCCTCTACTGACCTACACAACAGCCAGAGCCCCGTGGTTCTGGACCCTACACAGGGAGATGGGCTGAACAGGCCTCTACTGACCTACACATCAGCCAGAGCCCCGTGGTTCTGGACCCTACACAGGGAGATGGGCTGAACAGACCTCTACTGACCGCCACATCAGCCAGAGCCCCGTGGTTCTGGACCCTACACAGGGAGATGGGCTGAACAGGCCTCTACTGACCTACACAACAGCCAGAGCCCCGTGGTTCTGGACCCTACACAGGGAGATGGGCTGAACAGGCCTCTACTGACCGCCACATCAGCCAGAGCCCCGTGGTTCTAGACCCTACACAGGAAGATGGGCTGAACAGACCTCTACTGACCGCCACATCAGCCAGAGCCCCGTGGTTCTGGACCCTACACAGGGAGATGGGCTGAACAGGCCTCTACTGACCGCCACATCAGCCAGAGCCCTGTGGTTCTAGACCCTACACAGGGAGATGGGCTGAACAGGCCTCTACTGACCTCCACATCAGCCAGAGCCCCGTGATTCTGGACCCTACACAGGGAGATGGGCTGAACAGGCCTCAGTACAGAGGAGAACAACACCTCACTGGAAGTCACTGCATTTCCATCAATCTTATCTTCTCTTATTTCCAACATCATTTTGCACATCTAGCCATTTACATGGCCTTTCCTTCCAATCATATTATCCTCAAGTAATCACATTCTGGAAATAAAACAATACTAGAATGATATCACCCCAAAATATCTACATTCAATACATTAATATATTTTACCTCCTAAAACAAAAATGGGAAAATAGTGGTTGTTGTGAGAGCACAAGTTAACCTACAACAAGCTAAGAGCACAAGTTCTCCCATGTGGGGATACTCACAATCCGATTTGGGAGGGACATATTGCGTGTGGAGGACACGGATGTCCATCCCCCCTCTCTCTTTCTCTGTGTTTTTTCCCAGGGTTGGTGAGTGTTGTTTTCCGGTGGGATGGAGGGATTGTGCCAGCGTTGGGCTGCGGAGGGCCGCTCCACTACACCACTGGACAAAAGGGGCGGGGAGACGGGCCAATGTGGTGTTTGATGTTGATGACCGCGCCCGCCCCCCAATTTCACCCTCTCTCAGTCCCTAACAACAGGCAGGCAGGGCCGTGGAGCAGAGAGAGAGGAGCGGGGCTAGACACGGAAAGACCTGCTGAGGATCGTCCCCAGCAGGCCAATAGAAAAGCCCTTTCAATAGGCTAGCACTCACACAGGGAACAGCCTTGGTTGGACACCAGCTTTTACATAGGATTGTTTAGGCCCCAGTATGTTAGGACTCTATGCTTATGGTGGTTGAGTTTCTTCCTCCTTTAACTAACATTTGACATTGAGTCTAGATGCTGTGATTAAAAGGTTACACGAGAGATCCCAACAAATTGACATCGTTTAACCAACAAGTGAAGGCAGTTCAACTCCCACCAACAGACAACCTCTGAAGTTGGACACAATAGCAGTTTAGAGTTTGGTAAACCGAGATGAAAACCAGATTCAGGCTTGTTTCAAGTTTCAAGCCAATTGCCGATAGAATGTCAATCTGCAAGCTTCATGAAAAAGCCTAATAAAACTCAGAGCAGCTCTTAAAGTCATCTCTCAGTGTTATACTTCCAAATGACGTGTGGGGCCCGGAGGGTAGCGATAGAATGGAGCTGGTCCTGTCTGAAGCCAGGTCTGGGAGAACTCGATATAGACTATAGGCAGTGGACAGGCCTCAGAAGGGAACTATGGAATTGCAGTAGAAACCCCTTCACTCTGGACTGAAGGAGCTGTCCACAGAGCTGCATACAATGCCCTACCAGTGGCAGGTCAGCCAGCTCAAAGGGACCGATTCTGGGCAGAGGGGAGAGGGGGAAGAGGAGATGAGAGAAGGAGGGGGGATACTCACAGCTTGTTGAGGCTGTCCAGTCCAGAGAAGGCCCCATTGGTGTCCTCTATTGTGCCTGAGATGTCATTATGGTCCAGCTCCCTGTAGAGAGAGAAAAAAGAAGGGATAAGGAAGATAGAGGAGGAGGAGAGCAAAACAGGCCTGCCAGAGCTGAATCACTGTGTAGCCTTGGCAGAGATGGGGCTGGAAGTCACGGGTTACCCCTCCAACCCCCCCAAACCCTCTGCACCTGGTCTAAAGAGCTAGCCTCTCTCCTGCTCTGCTCTGCCAGCCAAGCACATTCTTTCCTTTGTGAGGAGGGAGGTGAAGGCACAAAACCCAACGCAGGCAGAATCATGTATAATTCATGACAGCATGGAGAGATTGGCGGGTACACATTGCCTTTGGATACAGACAGTCAGCGCCTGAGTGTGGTGGCAGGTATGGCAGTCCCAACACAGACTCAGAGCCTAATGAGTATGAAGAAAGACCTTAGTCATGCCCACGCTGAGCCAGAAAGAGACTCAATAAAACAACAGCTTTCACTTTGAGTCCACCGGGAAGTTTCCAAACACATGTTGAATGCAATTAATTAGCTTTCCTGACACGCTACCTCGAACGGCTGAAGTCATCTGGGCCTAAGGACCCGTTTGAATAATAATTTAAAACAAAAAAACAACAGCCGAACAAAGACATGAGTCGCCGCTCTATCGCATGCTTTGTTCCCTGTGCCGACTTTCTTTCAAACTCTGAGAATCCTGTGAGTCTGATGGTCACCCACAGCCCCTCCCAACCTCTCCACCCTTCCCTAATCCCCTTCGGTTCCTTTTCCTCCATGGCCGGACTCGGCTGCCAATTTCCTATTCTTTCTGGCTGGCTGAGCGTGAAAGGCCGGTGCCTTCTTAATGCAGGCAGTGGCCGCGGGCCCCTGAGGGACTGACCCCCCGGCTGAAAGGCTCGACGTTTCTGGGCATTCACACCCACTGCGAACCTCCAGCCCCACGCCTCTACGGCCAGCAGCGCTACCCAATTAAAGCTGCCTCGGCTCCCTTACAGCCAGGGCCCGCGCCTACCCAGCGCTTCACTGATTAGATTAGACCTGCCTCAGAAAGAGAGGGAAGGAGAGCGAAGAAGAAATGGAGTGAGCATAATGGGAATAGGAAGTAAAAAGAAGACTGCAAAAAAAGGGGGGAAAGGATGGGTGGAAAGGGTACAAACAGGCGAAACAAAGCAACCAAGTAAGAAAGGAAATAAAGAGACCAAGAAAGAGACCAAGAAAGAAAGGAAGAAAGAAACAGCGTCTGAGAGAGGGGAGCCAAACAGAGGGCCTCTCACACAGCTGAACCCCCTCCCCCTAGCCCAATGCTCCCTCTGCACCAGCAGAGAAAGGCCTGTATATGCCTTGGCTTGTCACCCCACTGTGAGAGAGCAAAGGCCCGACTCTTTTCTCTGACTCTCTGGGAAGATCCCGGGCCAAAAAGACGTTAGTAGAAGGCCTTCGCTTTCAGGAAGCCTCTCTTTCCGCCTGTTCAAAGTCTGTATAGAGGGTGGGGGGGAAAGAAGTCACTCTCCCATACTGCTTTTCACTGCTCCGTTTAAAAAAAGGCAAGAATCTCCAGGGAGACAAATGACAGGGAACACATGTGCATCCAATATCGATGGGAACCAACGGCCAAACAAAGAGGGAAGACGAAAACAGACTCACCAAAATAAAAGTTCTCACAGACTAAAACCGTGACAATAGTGACGCATGCACACCTGGTAAACAGATACACATTAATATTACATGGACACAAACTAGATCTGTTTTGAAGCAATGGTCTAAAAACCAAAGAGCAGCTAACCTCACTTTCTGAATGGCTCGTGAGGGGCTTAATGAAGCTATATTGAATATTGAATCCACATGAATACATTTGCAGATGCCAATATTTTTATTGTTCTTAAATGAGTCACATAAGATAAGTCTACAGTGTGGAACCATAGGTGTGTGTGCTCCGGGAGCAGTCAGGAGGAGGACTTACAGGAGGCGCAGGGCCTTGAGGCCTCTGAAGGCCCCCTCGGTGATGTGGCTGATGGCGTTGTGCCCCAGACGGAGGGTGTGGAGGTCCCCCAGCACCGCCAGGCTGCCCTCATCCAGACGACTCAGGTTGTTGTAGGACAGATTCCTGCAGGAGGAGAGGAGAGCGAGATACATACGGTATAAGGCTTGGACCAGAAGGACAAGTTGGCACAGCACTACGGTAACCTAACCTACCCGACGTCATTATTCTCTACTTTATATAGCTTTATTCAATGTCTTTGTGCCTCTGGATGTATTTTTCCACTGTGGCGTCAGCTCAATATCTGTTCATCCACAGCAGTTTCCGATCATGCTTGATAAGGTGTCAGGACACAAACCATTTAAAATGCATGTACATTTCCGGTTGGACAAATGGCCACTTCTCAAGGCATCTTTTCCCAGAGTTATGGTCTTGTCTAAGTAGGTACACGGCGTGTCAGTGGTGATAAACATGTCTTGTTTATCAGGGAGCGTGTTCAAATGGTCTGTTGTGAGTGACTGGGCTTCGCCTCTCTGAGGGGGGCCAGGGTGGTCAGTCATGTGTGGTCAGTCTCTGTGATGCCCCGTCAGGCAGGCTGCAGTCTCATCCGGAATGTAATAACCTGTAGGTCATAAAGACGGCTTCTCTGCTACACCAGAGGGCTAACCGAGCCACTATCCTCCGGTATCCTTCTGATATCACAGTCATCATGGCCCCGCTAATAAAATCATATAACCCCGGTCTCGCACTGAGTGCAGTGAGTCGGCAACACAGATACACAGAGCAATCTGTCTCACTCACACACACACACACAGTGACACAGTGCGCAGACACACAGGAGCCTGACAGACAGCCTTATGGAACAGTTAGCGACGCCTGATCAGAGCGGAGCTCTACAGTAGTACAGTGGTTAAAGTATGTCAACCAACCACAGGTTGCCGTAGTAATAATTTCTCCTTCATTAGACAGGGATATCCCCCTGCAATTACCCTGTATCCATACCAACAGAGGGTTGCGCGCTCTTTACCAACCTGACTGAGAGAACAAAATGGAGTCGTGGTCAGCTTTTCCTTCACTGCAGCCGAGGTGAGTAAGACATTTAAACGTGTTAACCCTCGCAAGGCTGCAGGCCCAGACGGCATCCCCAGCCGCGCCCTCAGAGCATGCGCAGACCAGCTGGCCGGTGTGTTTACGGACATATTCAATCAATCCCTATACCAGTCTGCTGTTCCCACATGCTTCAAGAGGGCCACCATTGTTCCTGTTCCCAAGAAAGCTAAGGTAACTGAGCTAAATGACTACCGCCCCGTAGCACTCACATCCGTCATCATGAAGTGCTTTGAGAGACTAGTCAAGGACCATATCACCTCCACCCTACCTGACACCCTAGACCCACTCCAATTTGCTTACCGCCCAAATAGGTCCACAGACGATGCAATCTCAACCACACTGCACACTGCCCTAACCCATCTGGACAAGAGGAATACCTATGTGAGAATGCTGTTCATCGACTACAGCTCGGCATTCAACACCATAGTGCCCTCCAAGCTCGTCATCAAGCTCGAGACCCTGGGTCTCGACCCCGCCCTGTGCAACTGGGTACTGGACTTCCTGACGGGCCGCCCCCAGGTGGTGAGGGTAGGCAACAACATCTCCTCCCCGCTGATCTTCAACACTGGGGCCCCACAAGGGTGCGTTCTGAGCCCTCTCCTGTACTCCCTGTTCACCCACGACTGCGTGGCCACGCACGCCTCAAACTCAATCATCAAGTTTGCGGACGACACAACAGTGGTAGGCTTGATTACCAACAACGACGAGACGGCCTACAGGGAGGAGGTGAGGGCCCTCGGAGTGTGGTGTCAGGAAAATAACCTCACACTCAACATCAACAAAACTAAGGAGATGATTGTGGACTTCAGGAAACAGCAGAGGGAACACCCCCCTATCCACATCGATGGAACAGTAGTGGAGAGGGTAGCAAGTTTTAAGTTCCTCGGCATACACATCACAGACAAACTGAATTGGTCCACTCACACAGACAGCATCGTGACGAAGGCGCAGCAGCGCCTCTTCAACCTCAGGAGGCTGAAGAAATTCGGCTTGTCACCAAAAGCACTCACAAACTTCTACAGATGCACAATCGAGAGCATCCTGGCGGGCTGTATCATCGCCTGGTATGGCAACTGCTCCGCCCTCAACCGTAAGGCTCTCCAGAGGGTAGTGAGGTCTGCACAACGCATCACCGGGGGCAAACTACCTGCCCTCCAGGACACCTACACCACCCGATGTTACAGGAAGGCCATTAAGATCATCAAGGACATCAACCACCCGAGCCACTGCCTGTTCACCCCGCTATCATCCAGAAGGCGAGGTCAGTACAGGTGCATCAAAGCTGGGACCGAGAGACTGAAAAACAGCTTCTATCTCAAGGCCATCAGACTGTTAAACAGCCACCACTAACATTGAGTGGCTGCTGCCAACACACTGACAATGACACTGACTCAACTCCAGCCACTTTAATAATGGGAATTGATGGGAAATGATGTAAATATATAAACAATGCTACCTTAAATAATGTTACTTACCCTACATTATTCATCTCATATGCATACGTATATACTGTACTCTATATCATCGACTGCATCCTTATGTAATACATGTATCACTAGCCACTTTAACTATGCCACTTTGTTTACATACTCATCTCATATGTATATACTGTACTCGATATCAGCTACTGTATCTTGCCTATGCTGCTCTGTACCATCACTCATTCATATATCCTTATGTACATATTCTTTACCCCCTTACACTGTGTATAAGACAGTAGTTTTGGAATTGTTAGTTAGATTACTTGTTGGTTATTACTGCATTGTCGGAACTAGAAGCACAAGCATTTCGCTACACTCGCATTAACATCTGCTAACCATGTGTATGTGACAAATAAAATTGGATTTGATTTGAATACAGAGAGGGCTTAAGTACTGTCAATCCTACCGCTTATTATGGGATAAACAGGCTTATCATGTGGTATTGAACGCTAAGCGACTCATGTAGCTCTGGTGAAGGTAAACGGAGGGGCGCGACGGGGAACAGATTCAGGTATAGGTTGTGGTAGGGGAACAACGAGATGAGACGGGGGGTTGATGGTTGGAGGCTGTGGGTAAGACCTTGTGGTCCGGAGCTGAAGGCCAGGGGATGAATAGTGTAGTTTGTTTCTCAGTGGCTGGGGATGAGGTAGGGCTGGTTGCTATAGTTACAAGGGTTGGGAGGTTTTTGCTGCTTTGGTTTTAGGTGTTGGGAGGTTTTTAGTGCTCTGGTTAACCTGGGTTTGGAGGTTTCTGACATGCCACTCAGAATACTCACAGTTCCCGTAGCCTTTGGCAGAACCTCCAGCCATCTGGGTTGATGTGGGAGATGGAATTGTTGCTGAGGAAGAGCTGCAGCAAAGAGGACAGGCCGTACAGGGAGCCACTGTTCACTTCCCTCAGGCTGTTGTAGTCCAGGTGACTGCAGGGGAGGAGTTGGTCACATAAACAGGTTCAGACTAGGCATTAGGGGTAATGTAGTTTGGTATCAAACAAGAGTAAGGACATTACAGGTTGTCCAATCACATTTTTATAGTTCAGCTCATAAGAAGAGCATAGAGTTGCTTGTGAAACAATTGTTAAGAGTGGAAACTCCTATGAGTGGAATAGGAGAAAGTGGTCCTACAAGTTATTGAGTGCAACTGATCTGAATTAGTCCTCAAGGCTAGGCAGGGAGTTAGGAGCCGTATGTTTGTATGTTACTTACAGTACTTTCATCTTGGCCAGGCCCCAGAAGGCTCCGTCGGTGAGCTTGCTGATGTTGTTCCTCTGGAGCTTGAGGACCTCCAGACTGGCCAGGCCCTGGAAGGTCAGCCCCTCCACCTGCCTCACGCGGTTCCTGTTCAGCTCACTGGAGGACGGGACAACACAGCAAGGAGTTAGAGAGAGAGATGCAATGATGAGCAGAGAAACGAGAGAGAGAGAGAAATATGGACCTGCGGGTAGGTCACAAAACCCTGAAGTAACAATAACACCATTCGGCCCCACAAAAACATAAGTGGCATTCCACGGGTGGTATCTATTCCACCTGTGGCCAGCGATGTGTACCCCTGACAGCTGAGGTGAGGGTTTACAGACTAGGGTCACGTTCTGACCTGGGCACCCCAACACATGATCCCAAACCTTCATTAACCATGCTAGGGTTAACTATAAGAGCACCGAAGTCATCAAAAAAAACCAACTCAAAACAGCACTGACTTGTACGGCAGGGAATCTGCATTCACTTCTCAAACTAAAATAGGACTAACTTCTGTTGAGAATGGACTGTAAACAGTTAACCTCTCCATGTACTTAGAGTAATCTCACTGGGACACGCAAAGGGAAAAATACAAATGACCCTGCGAGATAAAAAGCCCTTTGCCTTCTGTATCAAAAGAGTTCTGCGATAGCTTTGTACCAGTGGATCTGTGCCCCTGGCGTGTGAGCTTTAACATCACAGCCCAGGAGCACAGCTGAACAATAAACATCCACACAGCGTCTTTGTGTGTCCTCCATGTTGCCACAAGCATTCTCAGATACAGTGTCACCGGGAACACCTGTTGGAACAATACCCCCCAGGTAAAACTGGGAGGGCTGTGGAGAGAAGGGAGCCATGTCTTCAATGGAGGAGACTCCCGTTACATGTGTCTTTTCTCCCCAGAGTGGGAGTGTTGAGTCAGCCCTAGCCCCATGCTGCAGGATGGGTCAGCCCTAGCCCAATGCTGCAGGATGGGTCAGCCCTAGCCCCATGCTGCAGGATGGGTCAGCCCTAGCCCCATGCTGCAGGATGGGTCAGCCCTAGCCCCATGCTGCAGGATGGGTCCCCATGCTGCAGGATGGGTCAGCCCTGCAGGATGGGTCCCCATGCTGCAGGATGGGTCAGCCCTAGCCCCATGCTGCAGGATGGGTCCATGCTGCAGGATGGGTCAGCCCTGCTGCAGGATGGGTCCCCATGCTGCAGGATGGGTCAGCCCTAGCCCCATGCTGCAGGATGGGTCAGCCCTCATGCCAGGATGGGTCTAGCCCCATGCTGCAGGATGGGTCAGCCCTAGCCCCATGCTGCAGGATGGGTCAGCCCTAGCCCCATGCTGCAGGATGGGTCATGGGCTGCAGGATGGGTCCCTAGCCCCATGCTGCAGGATGGGTCAGCCCTAGCCCCATGCTGCAGGATGGGTCAGCCCTAGCCCCATGCTGCAGGATGGGTCAGCCCTAGCCCCATGCTGCAGGATGGGTCAGCCCTAGCCCCATGCTGCAGGATGGGTCAGCCCTAGCCCCATGCTGCAGGATGGGTCAGCCCTAGCCCCATGCTGCAGGATGGGTCAGCCCTAGCCCCATGCTGCAGGATGGGTCAGCCCTAGCCCCATGCTGCAGGGGAGGGGAAGATAATGACAGAGAGCAGGGCTCTGAGAGAGCTAGACTACCATGGGCACAAGACAGTGGACAAAAATCTGCCATGGTATCAGTCTGATGTTACCAATGCTGCTACACTGGAGGGGAGAGGTTCACACTCTCCTCAACAAATGGGACTGTGTCAAACGAGTTAGCTTCCATAGATTTTTCCAACTTTCCAATGTTCTTTTCCCTCCAATGTCTGTGTGGGGACTATACACTCTCTCTTTAACAACTGGCCCAGGGTCCATTTGGTTGTTTCTCTCATGGTGGTTGAGGATAGGCTAGAAGGCGAATAGGGAGAGTTTACAAACATGTTTTTCAGTGAGCTGAGAGGTGTCTGTGGGGGTGGTATGGCACAGTACTCACAGTTGGGTGAGCTTGGGCAGCTGGAAGCCTTTGACAGGGACCTGAGAGATGCGGTTCCGGCTCAGTCTCAGAACCTGCAGGGTGGAGGAGAGCTGGTCCAGAGCACCGGCCTCCAGGAACTGTATCTTGTTGTTGCTCAGGTACCTGGAAGACAAAATAGAAAATTGTCAGGGATCCTCAAATGGACAACAATTAGACCTATCCTGATAACTTTGGCACGGCATTTCTTATTTCCTACAGGAGAAATGTGGAGAGAAGGTTTGACATGAGAGCTAAGAGGATGATCTTACAGGTCTTTGATCTGGAGACCTGCGGGGAAACCTTGAACTCTGACTTCAGTGATGTCATTGTTGCTCAGGTCCAGGGTTTCCACGGAGATCAGGTCTCTCATCCGCCTCCCATCGATGGTGCGGATCTTATTGTGGTGTCTGGAAGAAAACAACAAACTGTTAGGAGAAAACTATACTGAACAAATATATAAACGCAATATTTCAAAGATTTTATGGAGTTACAGTTCATAAGGAAATCAGTCAATTGAAATAAATAAATTCTGCATAGATTAGGGCCTTTGACATGACGGGGCAGGGGCATTGCCACTGGGGAGCCAGGCCCAGCCAATCATAATGTTTTTCCCCCACATATGAGTTTTATTACAAACCAAAATACTCCTTAGACCCCCCCCCCCACAGATGATCCTGTGGGTGAAAAAGCTGGATGTGGAGGTCCTGGGCTGGCGTGGTTACACACGGTCTGCTGTTGTGAGGCTGGTTGGACGTACTGCCAAATTCTCTAAAACAACGTTGGAGGCAGCATATGGTAGTGAAATTAACATTCAATTCTCTGGCAAAAGCTTGGTTGGACATTCCTGCAGTCAGCACGCCAATTGCACGTTCCCTCATAACTTCAGACATCTGTGGCATTGTGTTGTGTGACAAAACTGCAAAATTTAGAGTGGCCTTTTATTGTCCCTACACAGGGTGCA
Source organism: Oncorhynchus tshawytscha (assembly GCF_018296145.1). Taxonomy (NCBI): domain Eukaryota; kingdom Metazoa; phylum Chordata; class Actinopteri; order Salmoniformes; family Salmonidae; genus Oncorhynchus; species Oncorhynchus tshawytscha. The sequence goes on along the minus strand of NC_056435.1, from coordinate 35,056,942 downwards.
CCTGTTTAATGATCATGCTGTTTAATCAGCTTCTTGATATGCCACACCTCTTAGGTGGATGGATTATCTTGGCAAAGGAGAAATGCTCACTAACAGGGATGTAAACAAATTTGTGCACCACATTTTAAATAAATATGCTTTTTGTGCATATGGAACATGTCTGGGATCTGTCATTTCAGCTCACAAAACCAACACTTTACATGTTGCGTTTATATTTTTGTTGGGTATATCTTCAGGGGATAAGATGTGTTGAAACCTGAGGAAAGGAACACCAGGAGAAGAACAACAAAGCTTCTAGTCTTAACAACCAACTTCAGATGTTTGTTATAGAAGCAGTGGTAAAGCACACACAAAGGCTCCTCTTCTCCAAACCCACTCAGGAACAGAGCACACAGAGTATCCCTGCTCACTGGTCCTCTATAAACTCTCCCAAGGGCCCCTGCGGACTGACACCAACAGCCAAGTCATGGAACACTCTGGATTGATGAGCCAATTATTCTCTCAGAGCACTTGGATAAAGCCAAGTTGAGCCAAGTTTTAGCCACTTAAAAATGTTTTTAACCTTTATTTAACATTCGCTGATACAGTTAAGAACAAATTATTATTGAGAGTTTGATGAGCCATAGAGGTTAACATTCACTGATATGGATGCTTGGGCTCAAGTAAAGGTAACCAACAGACACCAACCCAACCCTGAGCAACAGACACCAACCCAACCCTGAGCAACAGACACCAACCCAACCCTGAGCAACAGACACCAATCCAACCCTGAGCAACAGACACCAACCCAACCCTGAGCAACAGACACCAATCCAACCCTGAGCAACAGACACCAACCCAACCCTGAGCAACAGACACCAACCCAACCCTGAGCAACAGACACCAACCCAACCCTGAGCAACAGACACCAACCCAACCCTGAGCAACAGACACCAACCCAACCCTGAGCAACAGACACCAACCCAACCCTGAGAAACAGACACCAACCCAACCCTGAGCAACAGACACCAACCCAACCCTGAGCAACACATGGTCTTACTACAACAAACACAGATCCAAGCAAAGCTTCATCAGAGAAGGTATTTTTTGTGACTATGATGTTCATGGCTTGTTTATTGGTGTTAAATGTAACCGACTACTTCCAAATCAAATGGAGGAAGACTTGGCTATACGAAAGGACTTACATTTTAAGCACTGTCTAACTCTGTCCCTCCTGACAGTCCAGTTAATCCTGCAGGAGGAGGCCTGAGAAAGAGTTTTTAAAAAGCTCGTTTGTATTTTGGCCTGCTCTCTGCTCTGCAGGAATGGTCGGTCACAGTCTCTCTCCACATCTGTGGTTTATTTTGGTGTTGGCTGGAAGGAATGGGAAAAATCCACCTCTGAGCTACAGCCTGCAGACAGACAGATGGACAGGGACAGAGCTGGACAGGAATCCCAGTCACTTCCCCCTGTGTACCTATGCCCAGTACTGGCACAGGGGAAAATAACAAAGACACACACATGTGCATACAGACCTCCCCCGCACCACACACACACATTAAACAGAAGGATACACACACAGACAGTACACAAAAGACAAAAACTCCCACACAGATGTGTATAGACCTACGCACACAAACACGTGAACAGACAGATACAAAACAAAGACAAATCCACACAGACACAGATAGGAAACAGATACAGACTTCTTTTAGGTTGTCCAAATGGTTGACTCTTCCTCAGCCTGCCATTGCAGGCGGAGCCAGTGAAGGCCAGTGCTATCCGAGCAGGGGTGAAAGCCTGTGCTCAATGACACACATACCACATTAAGGCGGGGCGATATGGCCAAAATGTCATATCACAATATTTTACGTATTTTAGGCAGTACGACTGTATTTGACAGTATTTTCTCTTTTTCGAATAATAAAAAAGTGGTGCATGACCCTAGGGTGGAAACATATACATGAAGTGTTTTGAAATGGAACTTTGTCCATTCCGTTTTATACTGTTCAATAAAAACGGCAACCAAAAGTTTGAATATAATGGGCACTTTGAATACCGTGTTGTTTGACATGATTGACATGTTTCAACGAATGAAAAAGCCAGGGAGGGGTTATTGTGACAGGGTAGGAAAGGGTAGGAACCAAAGTGTTGGTCAGTGTTTTCCAATGGACCCTAATTAGTTGTTACATTAAATACCTTCTCTTACTTGATATAGCTTTGATGTGGCTAAAATATGCGCTCTTTCCCTATTCCTCTCTGATTTAGACTATATCTACCGTTGCACAAACAACATGCTAATTTAGGCCTACACCAGCACTGGTATCAGGCTGTGTTAGCTAGCTAACTTTGCTCGGACGAAGTACATTTAGCTAGTTACCTAGCTGGTGTTTAGCATTAACTGCTGACAATTTATTTTTGCCACAACTTGCTAAGAGAAACAAACTGTTTGCAGACCGTAAGATACACAAACAAATAGGGTAATTTTGGGGCTCCCGGGTGGCGCAGCGGTCTAAGGCACTGCATCTCAGTGCAAGAGGCGTCACTGCCGTCCCTGGTTCGAATCCAGGCTGTATCACGGCTGTATCACATCCAGCCGAGATTGGGAGTCCCATAGGGCAGACACAATTGGCCCAGCGCTGTCCGGGTTTGGCCTTCATTCTAAATAAGAATTTGTTCTTAACGGACATGCCTAGTTAAATGAAGGCTACATTTACATTTTAAACTAATTAGATTCAGCAAAGTGGAAAGGAGCATAGTTTTCACCAACATCTTGTTGCATCTGCAGCATTGACCATGCAGACTGTCACTGCATGTGAACTGCAAGTAGTTGTGACTCGTGGTAAAGTAAAACCTGCTTTCTATGTGTGGCCCGGGGTGGGGCTTGGTGTGGGTGGAAGGAGAGAGGGCGAGAGAGAGAGACGACGTAAGTAACACACGGAGCAAACTATACAAACGGACATTACGCACGGTGTAGTAGCGTAACACAATTAACAAACAAAACATTGATATACTGTCATAGGTAACGTAAAAACCCCAACCAGTACATGCATCAACACCGTTCTACACTAAAAATACGGTATACACCCCAGCCTCGGTAGCACCTCCCTGACACTACGGCTAGTGTTACTGACCTCCTTCTCTGACACACCACCCTCCATGTGACCTGAACCCAACAGCACACACGCCAGGAACTGCTGATCCCTGCCTGGAATTCCTGTCTCCTCAAGAGGATCAGGGTCAGTAACATTCCTAGTCTCTTCACTAACTGAAATCAACATGACATTTGACTTCAAATAAAGCCCATGCCATGAGTAAAACGACACAAGGAACCTAATTTAGAGTCAACTCCCAGACCCAGCATCAAACAGTGTTTGGTAAAAATTGGACGTTTATCCTCTGGTGTTTCCAGAAAGGTGTCCCGGCAGACAAACTGCAGCAAAACACACACACACACACACAGATGGTCAAGTAAGACCCTCTGTAGACCCTTTACTCTGGGCCATGAGGGGAGTGGGGTCCCACAGCAGCCCAGAGCCCACCTGGACAAACAGTGGTGAAAAGGGTTTAGGATGAGTCTCAGGCCCTCCCTCTCCTCCCTGACCTACATGAAGCCCCTGGGAAGCCCAGAGACAGAGAGGAAGGCTTAGGGAGACTGACTGACAGGGGGAGAACTGAGGCTCTACTGAACAGGGAGGGAGGGGTGAGGAGGGAGGGTGAGGAAGGGTCAACAGCTGCTGACCCTTGCTGGGAAAAACTAGGCAGTCTTGGCTCAAGCGGGAGGGCGAGGCTGGCTTGGATCTCTCCGTCTCTCAGATGCTAACTACAATGTCCCGCTCTCCCTTCCCCTCTCTTCTCTCTCCAAGTACAGTTCCTCAACCCCATTCTCCCACAGCCAAAATAGTCCAGCTGTGTGATACTCAGAGGATGGGCGAGGGGAGAGGTGGGGACTGGGGTGGGACGGGGGCTGTGATGTTTGATGTTGGGGGATGCAGAAAATACGTTTGTTAATATAAAAACTGATTATCTCATTGCCAATGCAATTTTGGGGGTTGGCTTTCCCTCTCTCTTTGATGTCTGTGGTACATTCAACAGATCCCTTTATTCCAAATCTCATCATCCATTTAGCCATTTGATTTTCCTAGGGTCGGTTTTGACACCGCTTTTGATGTTGAGGGTGCTGATAACAAAAGTGTTTACACTACTGCCCATTCTCCCATTTCCACTGTGATCTGTGTGGATTCTACCTCGTTTTGATGTTGGGAATGAAGACAATAGAACAGTTATTTTAAATCATTTCATCCCATTAACCATGTGATTTTCATGGGGTTGTTTTGACACCTCTCTTTGAAGTTGGAAGGGCGGATGCCGGACAATGGAGAAGTCTCACTCTCCCCTGGCCCATGTGATTCTATGGGGGTTTGGTGGCCTGCTGTGGCATTGTTGGAGCGTGGGAGCCCTGCTGCATTCTGGGAGAGCAGGATGCCAGGTGCATTGTGGGAGTGTGGGAGCCCCGGGCCGGGGTGGGGCCATGGCTGATCAGAGAGCAGTGATTAATCCAAGCCAAAGCCCCGCAGCCACACAAATTAGCTGGTTAGGGCCGCTCTGACTGGCTGATCTGCATGATGAACTCCACAAGTTAGAGGATCAAAAGAACCGTTGGGCGTGTGGGAGAGAGAACGAGGGATATGGGGAGAAAGAGAGAGAGGTAGCGAGACAAAGAGAAAACAAGAAAGTGCCTGGTGTTGTCAGAGAGAATCACCACATGATGCTTCAGAAACTCCGTTGGAGGAGAGGAGGCCAGCTGGTTGAAGGGATAACATAAGAGTGGAGCACAGAGGCTGGTCTCACTGTGGCCATCAGCTCTTCCTCTCCTCTCAGCCCAGAGAGAAGCCAGCGCAGGTCAGGGGATGGTGACAGACAACCCTCTGTTCTAGCACCCTTTCTCTCTCCTTCCTCTCTCCCCCTCGCTCTGCGGCTGCAGTCTCACACAGCACTGCTGTCAGACAGCATTCCTGCCGCTCTCCACCACAGGCAGAGGAATTTAGTCCCCACTTCCATCCAGCCAGGATCAGCCTAACAAACAGACCAGAAGGTGGGGGGCAGACAGGGAGCTGGGTGAGGTGGGGTTACTTGTGGGCAAAACCTGAGCTCCAGTACTTCCCACCTCAAAACGCCCGCCTTGTGGCGGTAACAGTGATGTCATCCTGAGCCAGCCCTTTCACATCCCCCAACCCTTCCTGTCACCTTTTTACAGTAAGCCCTGTGAGTGACAGCTCCAGCTGCAGGTTCTACTCCTTTCAGCTCTGCAGCTTTGGAAAGATATGCCTCTTCCCATCATGCACTGAGCTTCCCATAGCAACAGGCTGAGAATCAGGCCAAAAAAAGAAGCTTGTCCCGAGCAGAGAGTAGAGCTACGAACTGCAGTCTCCTGAACTAGCAGTCACTTCAAACACATAGCCTAAATGAAAACCTTGAGGCTTTACAGTGACCTAGAATCAAGCAGAATACTTTAAGAGGCAATGACTCACAGAAAACAAAGCAGATTTGTTTTTCTTCAAACTAAACCTCCAACATACAGTTGAAGTCGGAAGTTTACATACACCTTGGCCAAATACATTTAAACTCCGTTTTTCACCATTCCTGACATTCAATCCTAGTATAAAATCCCTGTCTTAGGTCAGCTAGGATCAACACTTTATTTTAAGAATATGAAATGGCAGCATAATAGTATAGAGAATGATTTATTTCAGCTTTTATTTATTTCATCACATTCCCAGTGGGTCAGAAGTTTACATACACTCAATTAGTATTTGGTAGCATTGCCTTTAAAATTGTTTAACTTGGTCCAACGGTTCGGGTAGCCTTCCACAAGCTTCCCACAATAAGTTGGGTGAATTTTGGCCCATTCCTCCTGACATAGCTGGTGTAACTGAATCAGGTTTCTAGGCTTCCTTGCTCACACACACTTTAGTACTGCCCACAAACGTTCTATAGGATTGAGGTCAGGGCTTTGTGATGGCCACTCCAATACCATGACTTTGTTGTCCTTAAGCCATTTTACCACAACTTTGGAAGTATGCTTGGGGTTATTGGCCATTTGGAAGACCCATTTGCTAGCAAGCTTTACCTTCCTGACTGATGGCTTTAAATGTTGCTTCAATATATTACACATAATTGTCCTTCCTCATGATGCCATCTATTTTGTGAAGTGCCCCAGTCCCTCCTGCAGCAAAGCACCCCCACAAGATGATTCTGCCACCCCCGTGCTTCACAGTTTGGATGGTGTTCTTCGGCTTGCAAGCCTCTCCCTTTTTCCTCCAAACATAACGATGGTCATTTATGGCCAAATAGTTATATTTTTGTTTCATCAGACCAGAGGACATTTCTCCAAAAAGTACAATCTTTGTCCCCATGTGCAGTTACAAACCATAGTCTGGCTTTGTTATGGCGGTTTTGGAGCAGTGGCTTCTTCCTTGCTGAGCGGCCTTTCAGGTTATGTCGATATAGGACTCGTTTTACTGTGGATATAGATACTTTTGTACCTGTTTCCTCCAGCATCTTTACAAGGTCCTTTGCTGTTGATCTGGGATTTACTTGCACTTTTCGCACCAAAGTACATTCATCTCTAGGAGACAGAACACATCTCCCTCCTGAGCTGTATGACGGCTGCGTGGTCCCATGGTGTGGTCCCATGAATTTTTTTCTGAGTTCTTGGCTGATTTCTTTTGATTTTCCCATGATGTCAAGCAAAGAGGCACTGAGTTTGAAGGTAGGCCTTGAAATACATACACAGGTACACCTCCAATTGACTCAAATTATGTCAATTAGCCTATCAGAAGCTTCTAAAGTCATGACATCATTTTCTGACATTTTCAAAGCTGCTTAAAGGCACAGTCAACTTAGTGTATGTAAACACACTGGAATTGTGATACAGTGAGTTATAAGTGAAATAATCTGTCTGTAAACAATTGTTGGAAAAATGACTTGTGTCATGCACAAAGTAGATGTCCTAACCGACTTGCCAAAACTATAGTTTGTTAACAAGAAATTTGTGGAGTGGTTGAAAAACGAGTTTTAATGACTCCAACCTAAGTGTATGCAAACTTCCGACTTCAACTGTATCCTGTTTGACAGGAAGTTTCACATATCGCTGAATTAGAACTGTCACAAATCTGACAGAAAGTGCTTAGAGACAGTTAGTGAGAACACTACACAGCCTATTTTGAGGGGCCGACGGATGATACATAGGGAGAGGCACTGAAAGTGATGCATAGTGATGGTCAGTTTTACAGGAACCTGCTGGACTGTTACAACCACGAGTGAGTGCATTGAAGTGGGTGTTATACCAACAGACAAGCAGGCTGCAAATTGTCTTTAATGGTAATGGTTAAGACCGAACCTATGGGCTTTCTCTCCTGTTTGAGGTTGAGTGAGATGATTGAATGTTCCTTAGCCACCATGAGAGGTGAACTGTCGGGAAAACAACAAATACTTACTCTGTAGGCCAAGCAAGCAGGACAGTGTCACAATTGTGTGTCTGTCGAGGGGGCCACTAGGCTCACAGCGCACGCACACACACACACACACACACACACACACACAGTCTCTTTCCAAATAGGGCAGTAAATCTCCTGTGAGATGCCAGCATAGGCAGTCCCTCCAGGCAGTTTCACAACTTTAACCAGGATAGATCCTTGGAGCACTTTCTTAGTGCTCTGCATGGTCAACGTTACACCATACGACCGTCATAGCATAGCAATTCAACTAGAAAGAGTGTCTCACTAGTATTCTTGGTCATAACTAAACTTGCACTCAAACAAACATTGACAATTCGGCGAGGGACAGTGTGATGCCAGCTTGACATCCTCATGGTGGTAAATTAAATGTGCACTCACAGGTAGAGGGAAGCGATCTGAGACACAGCCGGTCCTAGATCAGGGATGGACGTCAGCTCATTATGGTCCAGGCGCCTGAGGGAAACATAGAGGCAGTGATGTTAGAGGACAGAATGGATGGAGAGGAGAAAGTAACAGAACACTGTATTGAGATAACACTGCTGTGAATTGACTGACCAAGTTGTATCTGGAAGTGAACTTGAGAACATGAGGTTGCCTCACAGTGTCGTAGTCTAATAAGGAAGTGGATCAACATGGTGCCAGAGTGCATCTGAATCATTCATATAGAACAGAATTGCTTGCGCGTAAAAACATGGATGGATGAAGCCGTGTCAGGCTAGAGTGGGCACTTGGGCTCTGACAGGTGTCAGTGTCTGTGGCCTCCCTGCCTGGGTTGAAGATACACCCTCTTGAGCATATCAGACATTCACAAGCCAGGTTTCGGCCTGCGTGGTGTAGGTAGATGGAGAAAGCTTAATATCCTCAATTGGACTAATTTCAAGACAACACATCCAAGGATAAGATCATGTATGTGACTGAGAATAAATGTACCATATATCAGTAAGGGGCCTGACTATTATGGTGAGAGTAAGTGATTGTGTGAGATGCCGATCTACTGCAGTGTTTGTTCAGGGTACTGTCCAGTAAGAACATCATTGATGCCCCCTCTAACTAGCATTGGGAAGCCTGCTAGGCCTATCGCTAAAATAAATCATTTTATTAGCCTAAACACACAACACTGCATAGACACACAGCCAGACATGCGCATGCACGCACACTAGGAAGTGAAGGTGAAGCACATTGTGAGGAGATTTTTGTTGTTGTGTGTATTTAAAAAAAAATCTTTATTTAACTAGGCCAGTCAGGTAAGAACAAATTCTTATTTACAATGACGGCCTACCGGGGGACAGTGGGTTAACTGCCTTGTTCAGGGGCAGAACGACAGATTTTTACCTTGTCTGCTCGGGAAATCGATCCAGAAACCTTTCGGTTACTGGCCCAACGCTTTAACCACTCAGCTACCTGCCGCCCCAATGCATTCATAGATTAGTTGTCTGCTTGCCAATCGATCCTATTCTGTTCTGAATGACAGCCATTGAAAAGGCTGAGCCCAGTCCCCACACACACAGCCAAGGGGAACTCCTGGTTGAGAGAAAATGAACACACACACACACAGACAGTGACAGAGGGAGAGAGGTCTGAGGTACTTACAGCTCTCGTAGGTTTGGGAGGTTTGAGAAGGCTCCGACATCAATGGCTGTCAACTTGTTGTGGCCAAGATTTCTGAGGAACAAAACAAGCTGATTAGTATTGTCGACACACACCACCAGAACCTTCATTTCATGTGTTTTTTCAACTGTGCCACCTCCCTATAACATTGTGACAACCCTGTATTCCCATTTTAGTTCTGTTTCAGGGGTTCCCAATCAATATTGTGTCTGGCTTGGTTTACACCAGGGGCAAGCAACTGGCGGCTCTCAGATCAATATAAAAACAAAAAAACTAAATAATAATATTTGAAACTCAGTCGGGGGTTGCAAGTTAAAAAAGAATACAGGGTGCAATTTAAAAATGTGGTTGTCCATCAGCAGTTTTTTGTATTTTTTATCTATGTGTCTGATAGTCACTCAATTAGACCATGTCAGCTAACATTTTTTACATTGGTAAATTAATCTCGCGGACAGCTGTCGAATTACCGGCCCCCATTGATTTTGTTTGTCAGTCTCACTCAGATATATTTAAAACTGCAAACATTTCTTTCCACCCTATGGCAAAATGTGTACAATTGCAGCAAACCTGCTTTAAAACTGCAACATTTTCTCTATACCACATGGCAAAATGTGTACAATTGCACACAATTAACTTTGCACATGCGGGTATGCAGACCCGCAAGCAACTGCGGCCTCATGTTGACTTCAGATTTTTTGTGGCCCCCACCCCCTTCACAGTTGCCCATCCCTGGTTTACACAATGTAGCCCACAGCCATCAATATGTGTACAAGTCAATTTTCAGTTTAGAGTAACCATGCATTAAATAGCCACCACCTCACTGGCACGGTGATTAACATCAAATAGTGATTTGTTCAGAGATAGTGTTACAGTAGCCTGTTAACCCAGAAATAATATTTTGCCTAATTTGGTCAGATGCTTGATTAGGGTTCTGGTGATAAGCGTGTTAGAAATGGAGATTTCTGGTTTGCGAAGTCTCCACCCTCGCAAAGGATGGTGACAGATTCTATGGTAGCTTATCAGTTATGTTTACGTAGATCTGTCCACGAGAGATTACTAATAGCCAGACAGGGTTCAAACTGTAGAAAATCCTGTGAGCCAAATACACTCATAGACAAAATGTCTCTCACAAACAAATGGCCGTACATATACACACACACGTTTCATCCCCTACTTCTTGTCAGCAGACAGTGGGGGCTGCAGTCTACTAGGGAAAGCAGTGTTTCAGTGAGGTCTGCTCTGAGACAAAAGGAGCCCACAGCCCTGGCTGCCTCCAGACATGAGAGATGGGCTAGGAATGTTTCACAAGCCTGTGGAGAGATGGCTGCTTGTTCCCAGAGTCTGGGGACAGATTTACCTGACGCACCACATTCCTGCTGCTTCCTCTGGTGGCAGGCAGCCTGCACAGCCTCAGCAGACCGCTTTGCTCTAAACAGGGTTTGGGAGACCTGCTCTTTCCAACACACTTTCACTACAGGTTGCCACAGGGTACGAGGTTAAACGAACCCATCAGACTTGAGAGAAAATTGGAATGATAATTTTAAAAAGGCATTCTTCAAATAGTCACAGGTCCCACATTGCACAGCTGCCTCCCTTTCCAGCTTTCTGCCTACCCTTTTACCTCTCTCTCTCTCTCTATTCTAACACAAGTCCTGCTCTCTAGCTCCCTCTCCCAGTGTCTGTGGAGATAAGTTTCTCTCTCTATAGTAGGTGTGTGTGAGGAAATAAATGGTAGCGTGTACCCCGCAGGCAGAGCTCTGACAGGGCGGTGGGCTGATCATTGGCTGGGCCCTCCTGCCACCATTGTGCCAGATTGCAAAATTGCTGTCCCTGCTACAGGAGGCAATTACCTCATTATACTGAAGCAAAGTGAAAAATCCCAGGGTTTTCTCCGCCAGGCTGGGCCGGCCGGGGCTCCGAATATAACTGAGAACACCGCCGCAGGGCAGCGAGCAACACCGACCGCAGTAATCTTCCACAGAAAATCAGCGCCTTTAACAAGGCCCCGGTTGGATAATGAAGCTTAGGCCTAACTGGAGGGCTCCTCATTACAAACAACCAATACAACAACAACTCGGAGAGGAAGGCTGCTGTCATGCCCCCTAAAACAGGTTTCAGGTGTAAGAAAATGCTTGTGCTATGGGGGTATAGGATACTACAGGAATGTAAAACATGTCATTGTTTGCGGTTGTCCATTTAGAGTAGAGTGAAGAAGGAAGGTCACATTTGAGAACAAAACCTGCCGTACTGGTGCCGGAGGGCCACAATAACAAACAAACTGTGTGTGTGTGTGTGTCTGTGTGTATTCCCAGTATACCGATAGGCCAAGGGGGAGTGTTTATGCAACTTCAGAATTGTGTTCCCTTTATTGTGCTTCATTTTCTTGTTATCTGATCAGATAACTTTCACTGTGTTTTAAACACCTACTGTATGAGCAGCCGGTGATAATGCCACCGTTTCCTTCTCCTCTACAGTCACGAGTAGAGGGGGTGGGGTTACGCCCCAATGACAGGAGCTAATGCTCTCCAGAGCCTGCCATACCATAGCAGCAAAACAGAGTGGAAGGCTAGGGGGCAGAAAAAAGTCCTAAAGCAACTCGGCAAATAGATCTAGAGATTAAAAAGTAAGGGTGTGTAAGGGCTGATTTTCTTAGACATTTAAAATATATCCGCAATTATCTACGCGGTCAATTTAACAGTCCAAAAACACATTTTGAAAGCTAAGATAAATCTGAGTGGCGAACACTATAAATATAGTCATCTGCTGAAACTCAGGAATGGTGCATTCCACTGCATGGCACTGTTTATCTAAATGAGCAGGCTTGTTTAACATTAGTCAGCATGATCAAGACCACAGCCCAACGTACTTAGCAAGGTAATTCATGCCTAGCTTTCAACAAAATACTGAAAGACTTTGGCCTGCTCTAGTCTAGTGTAGCCAAGTCCTGGCCTTAGGACTCGCCGAGGTTCTCACCCTCATCGCCACAAGTCAGCCAACGACCCCTGCATTAAACCAGACCCGGCTCCTATCCACCTAAAGCATTTAACTACTTGTACAACCAGGATAACTGAGGTGAAGGTGGGAGTGGAGGATGGCCCTGAAGTTTAAAAAACAGACTTGTCTAATTACAGTGGGGCTCCGGAGTGGTGCAGCGGTCTAAGGCACTGCTTCTCAGTGCAAGCGGTGTCACTACAATCCCTGGACCGAATCCAGGCTGTAGCACATCCGGCTGTGATTGGGAGTCCCATAGGGCGGTGCACAATTGGCCCAGCGTCGTCCGTGTTTGGCCGGGGTAGGCCGTCGTGGTAAATAAGATTTTTTTCTTGACTGACTTGCCTAGTTAAATAAAATAAAAACATTCAAAAAATGATATACAGTGAATTTGGAAATCACTCAGATCCATTGACTTTTTCCACATATTGTTACGTTACAGCCCTATTCTGAAAAAAAGTATTAATTGTTTTTACCTCCCCATCATCAATCTACACACAATACCCCATAATGACAAAGTAAAAATGGGTTTGTAGAGGTATAAATGTATAAAAATATCACATTAGCATAATAACCTTTGCCGGCAATTACAGCCTTGAGTCTTGTTGGGTATGACGCTACAAGCTTGGCACACCTGTATTTGGGGACTTTCTTCCATTCTTCTCTACAGATCCTCTCAAGCTCTGTCAGGTTGGATGGGGGGCGTTGCTGCACAGCTATTTTCAGGTCTCTCCAGAGATGTTCGATCGAGCATTCAGAGACTTGTCCCGAAGCCACTCCTGTGTTGTCTTGGCTGTGTGCTTAGGGTCGTTGTCCTGTTGGAAGGTGAGCCTTCACCCCAGTCTGAGGACCTGAGCACTCTGGACCTCTGTACTTTTCTCCGTTCATCTTTACCTCGATCCTGACTAGTCTCCCAGTCCCTGAAAAACATCCCCACAGCATGATGCTGCCACCACCATGCTTCACCGTAGGGATGTTGCCAGGTTTCCTCCAGAAGTGACGCTTGGCATTCAGGCCAAATAGTTCAATCTTGGCTTCATCAGACCAGATAATCTTGTTTATCATGGTCTGAGAGTCCTTTAGGTGCCTTTTGGCAAACTCCAAGCGGGCTGTCATATGCCTTTTATTGAGGGGCTTCCGTCTTGCCACTCTACCGTAATGGCCCGATTGGTGGACTGCTGTAGAGATGTGAGAACCTTCCAGAAGGACAACCATCTCTACAGAGGAAGTCTGTAGCTATGTCAGAGTGACCATCAGGTTCTTGTTCAACTCCCTGACCAAGGCCCTTCTCCCCTGATTGATGTTTGGCTGGGCAGCCAGCTCTAGGAAATCTTGGTGGTTCCAAAATTCTTCCATTTAAGAATGATGGAAGCTACTGTGTTCTTGGGGACCTTCAATGCTGCAGACATTGTTTGGTACCCTTGATATGCACTGTCAACTGTGGGACCTTTAATAGACCGGTGTTTGCCTTTCCAAATCATGTCCAATCAGTTGAATTTACCTCAGGTTGACTCCAATCAACTTGTAGAAACATGAAGAATGATCAATGGAAACAGGATGTCCCGAAGATCAATTTAGAGTCTCATAGCAAAGGGTCTGAATACTTATTTAAATGTTTGTTTTATATACATTTGCAAAAAAAAAAAAAAAAAAAAAAAAATGTTTTACCTATGTCATTATGGGGTATTGTGTGTAGATTGATGAGATTTAAAAAAAAATTAAATCCATTTTAGAATAAGGCTGTAATGTAACAATGTAGAAAAAGTCAAGGGGTCTGAATCCTTTTTGAATGTATTGTACATACTGGGCCTGGGCAATTTAGCCACTGCCTCTTCCCAGTCCACCTGTTGCCCTGAAACACAGTCTACTCTAGAAAGCTCAGATCAAATCAATAGCAACACAGTTTGGCAGAGGTCGGAAGGGTAGAGGTCAGCTTTAGCAACATTAGCTTAGCCACTCTGAGACACCATTAAAAGCTGCAATAAAACTATAAATCCTGTGTGACAAAGTACACTGACCTGCCTCGAAAACCTCTGAAAATACTTTAAGACTCCCATCGCACTAGACTTAAACCATTACACTACTACACTGTTGGAGCAACAGAAACCCATCATTACTACCTAAACAAAATAGAGAGAAATCCTTATTTTGTATTCTGTCAAATAGTAAATATAGGTTCAATTAAATAAAAAGCAGTGGAATGATATTTCTTATGACAATGCCCTCATAATCCAAGGCAGAATGCGGAAGTGAAGGGGGGTTGGGTTTGTAGACTGGAATAGTCTTTATCTACCCATCTCTATTGCTGATAAGATGAGTGTGAACTTCGCTCTTTGGAAGTGTGAAGTGATGTCAGCGATAGGGCCTTTATGGTGCAGCTGGGAAACAGCAGAGCTTTAATGTGGTCCGTTTTCAAACAGCCATAAAATAGTTAAAGAATAACCTTCTGTTTGTGGAGGAGCTAGGAGAAGAGCTCCCATAAGCCAAACAAACAGAGGGCAAGCCAGACAGAGGCGTAGAGAGCCCCCCACCATTTTAGACTTCAGCAAAACATAGGCAAGAGAGAGAGAGGGACAAGACAGTGAAAGCAGCCACCAACATTTAAAAAGTTATTTAAAAAGTGGCACAGTATGCCTGCGTAGTATCTATGGTCACAACTCAGCGTGGTGCAAACACCTACTAGATGTGTTAAATGTGCTGTAGTCGGCACATCTCTACAGAGCACATTTGAGAGCAGCAGATATGTGGGCTGATGGGATCAGCATATTTCATTGCATTGCAGATTTTCCGGCAGCAATTCCAGGCAACAAAAAAGGTCTGCTAGCTAGGCTACAGCCTGTGAGCAAAGTTAAGTCAGAGGGAGAAGGTCTCTGTTTTCTGAAGTCTCTGAGGCAGGCACACATCTTGGAGCCATGGAGGGCCTTTCCCAGGGTGCTCTTGGTTAGGTACGGAGAGGGCAGTCCAAACAAACAGAGGGGGCATGGGGCTGCAGCACGGTCCACACTAGCATGAACTCAGGCCCGAAGATGCCAGCCAAGACGCATGAGGGGGGAGCACACAGCACACACATAGTCTCATGCGCGCACACACACACACACACACACACACACACACACACACACAGACTGGAGTTTGATAGCAAAAAAATAAATAATTGTGTTATATGGTCACCAGAATCCAAAAGGAAATTAGCCTTACCAATTAATCTGAAAGAACATAAGTCACATTGAGGGGGTATTGTTTCAGTTCCCTTTCCACAGGCCGCTGATCGTATGTACTGTACTTCAAAGTGAAGAAAATGACTGATCATTAGAATACGGACTTCCCCTGCCTAATGTTTATTATTCTTGCAAACAGAAACTATCTGCACTAATTACACCATCATCCATGGAGAGAGAATGGGGCCAAATACTGGGCCAAACTTTAGAAATAAGGTTATGTAGGCCTGTGTGTGTGTGGATGTATGTGCAGGTACTGAACCCCTCTGTTTCCTACTAAATCAGTGGACACAGGCCATTGCCAGTTTTTTGAAAGGCAAGAATGCTATTGGTTGCCAGACAGCCAGTTTTGGGGGTTCTCCACTTCGCAGTACCAAGTAACTTTTTTTTCTTCTAATGTCTTCTCCAAATGTCCTAACTCTTACCAGATGTACAGAATTCACAGATGATTCATCTATCAAACCCACTTTGTAGACAGCGGCTTAAACAAAAAGAAAAAACAACTTGGCGCCCCAGTGTGTCTTAACAAAATGGCCATCTTTTCTGTTGACTCGATATGTGTGGAATGACTTCTGGCAGTAGCCATTCAATGGTCATTACGGTGAACGCTGCAATGAGCTCACTTCATAACTTCATCAAAACGTAAACTTTTATCTATAGTTATGAAAGGAATTCTTTACTCGCTTATTGCTGCTAATTCTTTTCTGTCTAAAGCTATGTATACATGCATACCGGAGGCAGGTAGCCTAGCTGTTGAGAGCGTTGGGCCAGTAACTGAAAAGTGTTTGGTTCGAATCCCCGAGCCAACTAGGTGAAAAATCTGTCGATGTGCACTTGAGCAAGACACTCCTGGATAACAGTGTTTGCTCAAATGTAAACCGTAGTCTCTAAAAGTTGACATTTACAATAAATGAGATACTTTCCCAAGCAAGCGCTGATTATTTATTGTGTATCTACCATAAATATCAAACATTCACACTAAGGGGGAAATCATTCTTTTTGGGCTGGGGGGGGCAACGATAAAATCAGAGCACTATCGATATAATCTTAAACCCAGGAAATAATGACAATCCTGTTGCTTTATAAAACTCAGCCTAGGGACATTACAGTCACAGGCTCAAGCATCCATGACAATAAACCAATTCAGCAAAACCACTCTCAATACCACAAGATTACAAGACTGCTTAGTAAGAATTGCCATTGAAACCACAAGGGCCTCAGTCCTACGGTCAGTGTGCACTGTGGATATGTCTACATTGGGTGAAGGAAATGGAGGAAACCAGTCTGGCTTTTACTTTTATTTCATTAGGGCAGTTTCATCAGCCATCAGTCATTCCGTCATTCATACCACATGGCTGATAATGCATGGTAACCATGGATAGACACACAATGGCAACAATGTTGATTACCAGAAAACTCTCCTCAACGTGTTATTGGTGTTTATTTGCATGTTAGTTGTGTAGTTTGTTTCGGTCAGACCACTGAACTTTTACCCAATGGAACCCGACACGAACCAGACCGTGACAAAACATTTCCACCCCAACACCCCCTCAGTACACCCCCTCGGGCCAGGTGATCTGCACCCTGGACCAGAGGAACCACCAGACCAGAGCCTGTCATGAAACCACCAAATCAAACCCATTTCCTGTGGGCAAAAGCCAAAAGCAACCTCTGGGGGTGTTTCCCAATAGCACTGGATTAAGCGCGCAGGTGTATAACGCAGTAACAGAACATTTGTCAAAAATTGAAGAGGCAGTGCATGGTTGGTTGTTGGTCGGGCTTGACATTTCTTCCCCATATCGGAAACCACTCAGGAAAAGCTTTCTTGTAAAGGGATCAATCCAGAGACTGGATTTCTTTTAGAGTGAATCTAGCTAGGTGACACTGTAGACCACAGCAGGGGAAATAACGGACGAAGCAGAAAATATTTCTTTCAGACACTGCTTTCTCTCTACATCCAACCACATCGATCAAAGTCAACGTTAATAATGTTTATGCTTTCATTTACTTGTAAAACCGATTACATGGATGGCACTGCAGGCAAAGACACTCTTTACACACATTACAGTGACCACAAACAAGATAAACCACCACAGAGAGATTATCTGACTTAGTGAGAGATAGCCTGCACTGGATATCATTAGGCCATTCTTCAAATCAGAAGACTACGAAAGTACTAACGTAGGGACCCATCTAGGTGATTTGTTAACAGCCTTATGAGCATGAAAAATCACCAATGTTTAATAAAAGGCAACAGCAAAAATACAGAATACATTTGAAAATCTCCATTTGTTTACAATTACTCTATTATATCTATCTATATATCCAGTTGAATTCAAAAGCTTACATACACCTTGGACAAATACATTTAAACTCCGTTTTTTTACCATTCCTGACATTCAATCCTAGTAAAGATTCCCTGTCTTAGGTCAGTTAGGGTGACCATTTTATTTTAAGAAGGTGAAATGTCAGAATAATAGTAGAGGGAATGATTTATTTCAGCTTTTATTTCTTTCATCACATTCCCAGTGGGTCAGAAGTTTATAAACACTGAATTAGTATTTGGTAGCATTGCCTTTAAATTGTTTAACTTGGGACAAGTGTTTCAGGTAGCCCTTCCACAAGCTTCCCACGTTGGAAAACGAGTTTTAATGACTCCAACCTAAGTGTTTGTAAACTTCAGACTTCAACTTGTATAATATATATATATACATATACATATATATATATATACACACACACACACAAGTATGTGGACTAGAGGTCGGCCGATTAATTAGGGCCGATATCAAGTTGTCATAATCGGTAATCTGCCTTTTTGGATGCCGATTATGGCCGATTACATTGCAATCCACGAGGAAACTGCGTGGCATGCTGACCACCTGTTACACGAGTGCAGCGTCAAAAGGACCTTGTGGCTGCAAGGAGCCAAGATAAGTTGCTAGCTAGCAATTTAATTATCTTATAAAAAACAATCAATACTCACTAGTTAACCTAGTAATATTATCAACCATGTGTAGTTAACTAGCTTGTCCTGCATTGCATATAATCCCTGCGGTGCCTGTTCATTTATCATCGAATCACAGCCTACTTCAACTTTGGCAAACGGGTGATGATTTAACAAAAATGCATTCACGAAAAAATGCACAATCGTTGTACAAATGTACCTAACCACAAACATCAATGCCTTTACACAGTATATCAATACACAGAAGTATATATTTTTTTAAAGCTGCATATTTAGTTTAAAAAAAATTATGTTAGCAGGCAATATTAACTAGGGAAATTGTGTCACTTCTCTTGCATTCAGTGCAAGCAGTCAGGGTATATGCAAAAGTTTGGGCCGGCTGGCTTGTTGCGAACTGTGTGACCGTAATTAATTTGCCAGAATTGTACATAATTATGACATAACATTGAAGGTTGTGCAATGTAACAGCAATATATAAACGTAGGGTTGCCACCCAATCTATAAAATACAGAATGGTTCCGTATTTCACTGAAAGAATAAACATTTTGTTTTCAAAATGATAGTTTCCGGATTTGACCATAATAATGACCAAAGGCTCGTATTTCCGTGTTTATTATAATTAAGTCTATGATTTTATATTTGATAGAGCAGTCTGACTGAGCGGTGGTAGGCAGCAGCAGGCTCGTAAGCATTCATTCAAACAGCACTTTCCTGCGTTTGCCAGCAGCTCTTAGCAATGCTTGATGCTCATCGGCTGGTGATGTAAAGCCATTGGACTCTGGGTCAGGGGAAACCCCCAAGCTTCACCATCTTGCAGTCCGACGGACAAATCTGGGTTTGGAGGATGCTAGGAGAACGCTACCTGCCCCACATTGCCATTTAACATATCTAAATATCCTGGATGGTCACATACTCCAATCCCCCCCCCATCTAATTCTCTCAATCGCCTCAAAATATCTCAACTCATCATGAGGGGCTGTAGTGGCTCCCCGGTCTGCGTACCCACATCCATACCCACACATGCTGTCAGAGCCTGCACTAGCCTTTTTGGAGCCCAAAGTGAAAATTTGTTGGCCTCCAAACTTGTGAGCAAAAGATTTTAGCGGCCACCCATTTGACAGCGGAAAGAAAAAAATACATTTTAGAGTTAGTTTCCTGCAATTCTACACATTTTGCACACATAATATTTGAGGTGTAGAGAAAATGTGGACGTTTTAAAATACGTTTTCTGCTATTTTGCCTTGGGGTGGAAAGAATTGTTTGCAGTTTTAATATATCTGAATGAAGGTGAATAACTAAATCAATGGGGCCCCCCCTTGGTCGGTAATTCAACCATGATTACTACAAGTTTATATACAAGACTTGACTAATTTACCAATCTAACAAAATTGTTAGCTGGCATGGGCTAATTGAGTGACAGTCAGTGCCTGACATAATGGGAAAAAATGCTGATAAACAACCAAATTTCTAAATTGCACCTCGTGTATTCTACTATCCGAACTCTGAAGTGGAGCCTGCGACAGTTTTTTTTTTTTTCATTTTTGTAAATCGATCCACAAGCCTACAAAAGGGGGGCCGCCAATTGCCCATCCCTGCTCTAGCTGAATATGCCAACACCCGCTTGTTTCCTACTATCCCCATCAAGGTTGAATGTCACAGGGGAGCTGTAAAAACAGGGCAGAACATGGAAACTATTTTGACAACTGGAAGGCATTAAGGCTTGATTTTTCACACAGGCCGTGTCCAGAGTTTCCTCAGAAAACTCCCTCTTACTGACGGATATACTGCAGACAAGCACCCAGTCTCTGCCCTGTCTCCCCCTTACAAAACCAAGCTACTGTAGGAGTTGTCAGCACTATACTCACAATATATAGGCACATATAAAGATAACGACCACAGCAACACGAGGTCACCATTTTTTCCATTAGCAGTACATGAAGAGAATGTGAGAAAAACAATTATCTTCGTTTTTTTTTTACATTTCAAGATATTTTAAATAATAGCCTACAGATTTCTTACTGATACTGCTATCTGGGGTCTCAGCAATTTTGAAAACTCAAGCCACCATGACAAGCTGACACTTGTTCATCGTGTCCTAACCAACACTGAGGGCATTTTAGCATTCTTCTACAGAAGAGCCAGTTCAGAGCTACAGCAGTTCACGGTGAGAGTGGACCAAGCCTGTTTTTATAGACATCCAACAGTAATGTCCGCTCAGCCTCCACATTGCCTGATGACCGACCGCTCCTGCTGCTAGCTTCCACACAAGCAAGGGCTAAACATAACAGGGACACTTTATTCCCCCCACTAATTCACTTGGCGCATGGTCCCGGAGGTTCAGAGAGACAAACACATTTGGTGTGAAACCCAGCACAGGACACTCACCAAAAAAACAAAAAAAGGCCTAACTTTTTTTTAAACAATCATTATGTCTTATGGCTCACACCATTGCAAAATGATTGAGATTGAGGATTAAGGTATTTGTTGATCAAATGTTAACATTTAATCCTCTTCATCCTTATGTGATTCATTCAACGAGTCTCTGCGTACCTTCCTCCAGACCAAACCATGGGGCATATATTCGTTTGATCCTAAAAGAGGTAGCTCCAGCCAACAAGCGATCGCCACCCCTCTCCCGACACAATGTGTGCAGTAAACAGGCACCAGATATCACACAACAATGTTTGCATTTAGACATTTGAGATGAGAAACTTGTCCCACCTGCCCAGCTGTGTGTTGTGTTTTTTTGTGTAGCTGTTTAAGCACTGAATACCATTACCTACATATGAGTTTTATGTTTTGCCATAAACAGCACTTGCACATGGCAAAGGGGTGTTTAAGGGCAATAAGGCACCCTGGACACAGGCATCATTATTAAAGTTAAGGACTTTAAAAAAAGTTGCATTCGTCACTTCCCAGGGGAAGTCAAACTGCCGCACACAGGAACCTGAGAAGTCCAGAGGCCTTTGCTCTTTAACCCCCCAGCAGAAAAAAAGCCTGTTGTACAAAGAGTCCCTCGCTCTAAAATGGACCATTTGGTGATTTAGGTAAAACATTCCTGTTAATTAAACAGTTGAATTGTCCTTGAGGATTCACATGTGTCCAGGTCTCTCTTGAAAAATAGATGTTCATCTCAAGAGTCTAACCTGGTTAAATAAAGGTTAAATAAAACAATTGCCATTGAAACTGTGGTCACACTGCTGGTTGAGACAAAATGATGATTGAGAAAAAGAAAGCTGTCTTGTCTATAAAAAAAACATGGTGGGTCATTTAATGGGATGAGGACTGAAATGTTCTCAGTTTAAAAAAGAAAAACTCAACTGGCTCACTTCCTAAACGAACGAGCAGACAGTGTCCCCATTGTGGCAAACATTCTCTTGATAATCCATGCCTAATTTACAAGAAATCCCATTTGTGGGCCATGGCCACAAAACCAAATAGAAGATTAAGGGCTAATATGTGTCATAGATCTAATTGAATGAAGTGATGTTTAGACACAATGAAGAGTTTAAATCCAATGAGATTTAGTCAGTCAATTTCTCTGAAATGTTTTGCCCATATAACTAAGAAGATAGTTTTGATTGACTGTTTTGGTAGTTGAAAAAGTTCCCATCTGAATTTGTATCTACTCTTTAATCATATATTTCTAATTGGCATCATGTAGGCCTAGTTATAGTTTAAATTATGAAGGTGATTTCCTCTCAAATGAATATTTTTCTGGTCACCTTTGAAGTTGTGTACACAGGTTGGGAGTAAGAGTAAGTCTATTATTTAAAGAGTTTTAACAAATTAAAGCAACTTGTTAAGCAGTTTCAGATTCCTTGCAAATGACAAAAATCTAGAGACATTTAGTAGGCTGTAACCCTATACCATAGTGTGATAATGGTCAAACAGTAATTATTGTTTTGACATTATCCATAGTTGTCCATCGGGATGGACTGGACGTCTGGCATTTTGGCCAATTGCCAGATGGACTAGTCCATTTTTAGCCCAGCTGTCTAACGTGGGCTTTTTTGCAGAAAGATTATCATTATCCAGCACAAAACATGGGCCCCAAGGAAAATATTGGGCCGGTGTGGGGGCCTCAAGGAAGAAATTGGGGCAGGTGTGGTCCCAGTTCGCCCCTGTAGTCCACAAATAAATAGCCTATTAGGTTATGGTGTTCTGCAATGCTTTACATGTGAGGCATAGGCTACAAAATAAGACAACCATGCAATCAAGAACATTTCCACAACATAAAAGCAAATTGATACATTCGCTTACGACCTTGCAACAAAGGCTCCGCGAGTTGGTGTGGGCTACTTCGGCAACATTGTCTCTTATTCTGCTATGGGTTGAATCTCATCCTCATATGGGGTGGTCAATTAATAAGGCGGCTGGAGGCTACTTACAGGGCAACTGTCTGAATGGGCAGGTCCAGCGGTGTATCTGTCAAATCCAAATGACTACAGTCCACAGAATCTCCAGTGCAGGTACAGTTCTGAGCACATGGTAAATCTGAACTCAAGCCGTAATTGATTAACAGTTCCAGCGATAAAACTAAATAAAAACCATAGTGAGAAACCGATCCAATTCGTCCCAGGGACGCCGCCATTTTGTATCAAGTTTAATCGCGCGCTGGCCACTGATCTCTCGTCGTATCCACAAATTGGAAATCTGGTACCGTTTTAGAGATAGTGCGGTCTATTATATCACAAATTGCGTTGTGGTAAAATGTAGAAAAAAACTAACACCTGTGGCGTGTACAACTGGTCTTACTCTTCCAAATAACCGAGTCGTTTAGACGCAAGTTCCCAGTCCAACTTTTGTCCAATGTGTGCTGAAATCAAAGGTGAATCACGGTTTACGAAGCAAGAAGGCTACAATAAACTTGTCAAGCAGACAGAATTAAATAAAATAAGTAAATTGAACTTGTCCATAAAAGGTTGAAATGAGGATCCTTTCTTGGCAACGCGATTAGTTTTGGGGAAACATCAATAGCCTAAAAATGCCAGAGAAAAAAAACATGGCAAACATCAACAGGGGCTCTTAATTTAAGATTGCGTTCATGTCAAATATACATGTGACACACATTTTCCAAATACTAGCCTATGCGGATTGCATCGGCAGTGGCACTCGGAACAAACTCTTTAATGTATCTTCTCTTCATCGCACGCTTGGAATGTTGGCTAAAACTTTGACGGCGTTACTCTGGTACGCAAATGAAGCACTCGAAAGAGGTGAGATCGGTGCCGAAAACGAGTTATCGTTGACTTCTCGTTTATAGCGCTACAAAACACCCCAAAAAGTATACACTTTGTGCCGATTGATCCCAATTTCGCCGCACACTCGACGGGTTAGTGTAGTTCCTAGTAAATGCTTATCAGATGCAGTCTATGGTCAGAAAACCTCGGCGTTCGGAGCCTGGTTCAGTCCCAACTTCAGAACCTATCCACCATGAGTTATTTTTTTATTTTTTTTACTTAATTTTTTTCAGTCTTCGTTCCATAGTCCCACGTTGGATGCACAACAGCACTTGGGAACCTCCCATTTTCCCTTGCAATTGGCTCAAATTTGAAGAAAGGTTAAACTCCTAATCTCACTGGTTGTTGTGGATTCTACAGGCGTCGCAAACTCTGACTGCCAGTCAACCAGTCATTGACCCCACCCATGTTTCCCACCCCGGGTGTGAAACCGCACCACCTCCCTTCACTCTCACCGCGTTTTAAAGGGACAATGACCAGGTTAAAGCTCTATAATCGTTAATGATAGCCATCCAGAAAAGATAGCTGGTAGCCTAGCGGTTAAGAGTGTTGGGTCAGTAACCGAAAGGACGCAGGTCGGATCCCATAGCAGACAAGGGTGGAACAGTCTACCTGCCCTTGAGGAAGTTGATTAACCCCCAACAAGGACTGCTCCCCAGGTGCTGTGGACATTGATTAAGGCATCCCTGCGCCTCTGATTCAGAGGGGTTGGGGTAAATGTGGAAGACAAATTTCGGTTTGAAGCATTTAGTTCTATCCCCTTTCCCAGAGTGAAATTTCTGTAAATATATCATTTGAATACTATGAATAATGTAGTTTTCAATCCTAAAAAAGTTCAAGTAAATCTGATGTTTTCATACCCAAGTAACCTGGGTTGTTACATTCAGTATGCAAACTTACATAGTAGACTAACCTGTGCCCCCACACATTGGCTCTGTACCGGTACCCTTTTATTTTATTGCTCTTTAACTATTTGTTATTTACATTTTTTACTTCTCTGTTTTTTACTTCACTTATGTTTCTTAAAACTGTATTTTTGGTTAAGGGCTTGTAAGTAAGCATTTCACTGTGTTTGGCACATGTGACAAATACAATTTGATTTGAGCTTTGTTTGTTATTAACAAGTGGCATAGGGATTGTTCTATAGTAATGACTTGTTATTATACAGATATAAGTACAATTTGTATCCATTAGATGCGAAGATGTTGCTATTTTCCTAGTTTAAACACAAAAAAGTATCTTAGTTGAAGTTGAGTTGTGACTGTGTATTCTGAATGATCTTTACGCAAATTAGGGGTTCCCTATAATGGGTGTCATGATAGCACATAATTCTTCCCAAATGGTGAAGTCATGTCCACCCCTTGTCACAAAATGCACATCTGCAATAAATTGGTGGAGCCCTTTTGGCCCTGTGAACAGTTTTTTTCCCTTCACATTTTTGCGTGGCTATGACAGGTCCTATTGATGGACTCTGTGTGAGCTATTGTAATCTCTTCGTGTTAGGATAAGTCCTGAATTTTCATGCAATTAATCACTACACTGGGGACATGGATATTCACACCTGCAGCACCGCAGGCGGTCCTGTGAGTTCCTCCTTCCTTTTGGAATGAATAGTTATAGGTATCACATTGCTTTGCATTGCATCAGAAGTGTTGGCCTAAGCATAGACAGTAGCCCACAGGTGGGGTGAGACATTAATACATTTGATTTTAAAAAGTTGAAAAGGTTTGTTGGTCAATGTTAGGCCCCACTGTATATGGATAGTCCCTTATGGACAGTCTATGCTCTATTAAACAGCCTACCAACTGCAACTCAGTTGATAATGCAACAATTTTAGAGTGGGGGCTGCAGAGGTATGATCACATTTATGCATGATAAGACACTACAAGTCCCTGATGTTTCCTTGACTGCAACTATGGGCGGTTGAGGGCATACAATCATAGCCATCTGAAATATGTGGCTCTGCATTTTCATGTTCTTTAAACGGATATTACATTTGGATCAGGTATTTTGGGGGTCTATTTTGAGAATATTGTAGACATGTTTTCTAATATGATTTATCTGGTGCTGCGGCTTCTTTCAATGATTTGTTGCGCAAATTGCCTTTGTGTGACTTGTGGAGTCAGATGCTGCTGTACCAGCTGTGAATGTGCATGAGGATCTGTCAAAAGAAATGTTCAAATTAATCAGGTTGATAACAAGTATAAGGTGAATTCAGTCACAGAATTATAATTTACCTTTGTCCAATGAAGGACGACATGTCATCAAAATTAAATGTTATTTATATTACAAAGAATGTAACACTCAATAGATAGCCGTGGCCAAAAAAATATTGGCACCCTTGCACTTTTTTTAATAAGGGAAAGGGGATAACTAATCAGTTGTTCAACTGAAATGTGTCTTCCCATATTTAACCCAAACCTTCTGAATCATTTTGGTATCCACATACAGTACCAGTCAAAAGTTTGGACTCACCTACTCATTCAAGTCTTTCTTTATTTTTACTATTTTCTACATTGGCTCACATCAACACCATAATCCCAGAAACCCTAGACCCACTCCTATTTGCATACCGCCCAAACAGATCCACAGATGAGGAGATTGCATGAATCAGGCCTTCATGGCCTCCACAGTCACCCCGACCTCAACCCAATTGAGATGGTTTGTTGGACCGCAGAGTGAAAGTAAAGCAGCCAACAAGTGCTCAGCATATGTGGGAACCCCTTCAAGACTGTTGGAAAAGCGTTCCCCATGAAGCTGGTTGAGAGAATGCCAAGAGTGTGCAAAGCTGTCATCAAGGCAAAGGGTGGCTACTTTGAAGAATCCAAAATATATTTTGATTCGTTTAATACTTTTTGGGTTACTACTTGATTCCATATGTGTTTTTTCATAGTTTTTATGTATTCACTATTGTTCTACAATGTAGATAATAGTACACATTAAGAGAAACTCTTTATTTCTTTAGCTTGCAGTTGAACAAAACAAAAAAATCGGAATAATTTACTAAATGTTAGCTTATTCCACAAAGAAATGGGCCGACAGGGTAGCCTAGTGGTTAGAGCGTTGGAATAGTAACCGGAAAGTTGCAAGATCAAATCCCCGAGCTCACAAGGTAAAAATGTGTCATTCTGCCCCTGA
This sequence comes from Oncorhynchus tshawytscha, assembly GCF_018296145.1. Taxonomy (NCBI): domain Eukaryota; kingdom Metazoa; phylum Chordata; class Actinopteri; order Salmoniformes; family Salmonidae; genus Oncorhynchus; species Oncorhynchus tshawytscha. The sequence continues at coordinate 35,030,277 of NC_056435.1, read as the reverse complement.
ACAAGGCAGTTAACCCCAGTTAACCCCTAGGCCAACATTGAAAATAAGAATTTGTTCTTGCCTAGTTAAATAAAGGAAAGACATCCCAGACAATATTATTGGCACCTTCTAGAAGTAGTTAGAAATAATTAGATGTCAAGCATGTCATTCTCTTTTCCTTTGGTATTGAGGTGCCTGAAATATAAAAATCACAAATTCAACCAGTTTGTATAGAGAAAAACACTCATTCTCCTGTTTTGTCTCACTGTGTGTACCGCAATGAGCATGGAGAAAAGAAAGTAAACCAGAGAATTATCTGAGGAGGTCAGACACAAGATTGTAGCCAAGAACGGACAATCTCAAGGTTACAAGTCCATCTCCAGAGACCTTGATGTTCCTGTTTCCACTGTACGTAATGTTATCAGGAAGTTTAAGGCCCATGCCACTCTAGCCAACCTCCCTGGACGTGTCCGCGGAAGATAACTTGATGGAAGATTTCAGCGAAGGATTGTTTGAATGGTGGAGAAAGCACCTCACTCAACTGCCACACAGATTCAAGCAGACCTTCAGACACAAGGTACGACAGCTTCAACTCTCACCATCTGTAGCCAACTCAATGAAAGAGGGTTATATGGTGTGAGACCCCGGAGGACCCATCGGCTGAGAGAGAGATAAGAAAGCCTGACTGTAATTTGCCAAAACACAACTGAACATGCCAAAATCCTTCTGGGAGAATGTCCTGTGGACAGATTAGAACATATTAGAGCTTTTTGGTAAAGTACACCATTTCTATGTTTACAGAAAAGAACCAAATGAAGCTTACAAAGAAAATAACACCTTCCCTATAGTCAAACATTGAGAAGGTTCAGTGATGTTCTGGCACTGGGTGCCTTAAATGTGTGCATGTTATCATGAAATCAGGAGAATACCAAGGCATTTTGGAGCCCGGTGTTGGACCCAGTGTCCAGACAGCTGGGTCTCCGTCGAGGTTGATGGGTCTTTCAGCAGGACAATGACCCCAAACACACTTCAAAAAGCACCCATGAATGGTTCAAGACAAAACGCTGGACTGTTCTGAAGTGGCCTGCAATGAGTCCAGATCTAATTCCCATTGAAAACTTGTGGAGAGATCTGAAAACAGCAGTTGGTAGAAGGCACCCCAAAAAATCTGGAAGAACTGGGCCAAACTGCCAGTACTTTTTAATTATTTAACTAGGCAAGTCAGTTAAGAACAAATTCTCATTTTCAATGACAGCCTAGGAACATTGGGTTAACTGCCTGTTCAGGAGCAGAATGACATATTTGTACCTTGTCAGCTCGGGGGTTTGAACTCGCAACCTTCCGTACTAGTCCAACACTCTAACCACTAGGCTACCCTGCCGCCCAGTACAGAGGTGCAGGAAGCTCATTGATGGCTATAGGAACTGCTTGATTGCAATTATTTTGACCAAAGGCTGTGCAACCAAATATTAAGTCTAGGGTGTCAGTCATTGTGTCAGTGCCATGCTTTCCACCTGGCTACCCCTACCCCTACCCCGATCAACAACCCTGCACCCCCCACAGCAACTCGCCAAAACCTCCCCATTTTTCCTTCACCCACATCCAGATAGCTGATGTTCTGAAAGAGCTGCAAAATCTGGACCCCTACAAATCAGCCGGGCTAGACAATCATGGACTCTCTCTTTCTATAATGTTCTGCCGAAATAGTTGCAACCCCTATTACTAACCTGTTCAACCTCTCTTTCGTATCATCTGAGATTCCCAAAGATTGGAAAGCTGCCACGGTACTACTTAAGTAGTTTTTTAGGGCATCTGTACTTTACTATTTACATTTTTGACAACTTTTACTTCACTTACATTCCTAAAGAAAATAGTATACTTTTTACTCCATACATTTTCCCTGACACCCAAAAGTATTTGTTATATTTTGAATGCTTAGCAGGACAGGAAAATGGTCCAATTCACGCACTTATCTAGAGAACACTCCTGGTCATACCTACTGCCTCCAGTCTGGCGGATTCAGTAAACATGAATGCTTCCTTTGTAAATTATGTCTGAGTGTTAGAGAGTTCCCCTGGCTATCCATACATTTTTAAAACAAGAAAATTGTGCCGTCTGGTTTGCTTAATTTAATGTAAGGAATTTGAAATGATTTATACTTTTACTTTTGATACTTAAGTATACTTTAGCGATTACATTTACTTTTGATACTTAATTTAAAGTTTATTTAAAGCAAATACTTTTAGACTTTTACTCAAGTAATATTTTACTGGGTGACTTTTACTTGAGTCTATTAAGGTATCTTTACTTTTTTACTCAAGTGTGAATATTGGTTACTTTTTCCACCACTGGTTAAGGCTGTGCTGAATGACTACTAAATGCTGTGAAGAAAGGAATGTGAAAGTCACTCCATCACATCGCAAGTCAATTGCACCATCCTGCACCACATGTGTGCATTCTGTGTATGTAGCCTGATTCCTGGCTGGCACTGAAGACACATGCAGACGTTAGACATATTTCAACAGCTTTGAAGGGTTTTTTCTCCTGCATGGACGGTTGATTTATGAGTGTGGCTGCACGGTCTGAGGGAGAGAGGATCCACAGTGTTAGGAAGGCATTAACAGCTATGGCTACCACAACTGGATCTGTTATTACCCTGTGGACCCCATCCATGTCTGACTCTGGGCTGTGTGAAGGTTGACTGATGGGAGAGTGGACGTGAGTTTGTCATGAGAGTGTCATGTAAAGGGGATAATGAGTGCACCAGATGAGTGAAACTCCCCCTCTCTCTGTGCATGGATGTTTTTAACACCAACAATATCATGCGTTTGTACAACTGGAACAGGATGAAAGCAGGAAGTGCAGGCAGTTAAAAGGAAGGTGCAATGCATAAAGACGTTTGGACTTGGTAAGGAGGGGATGGTGCTGAGGTGAATTGTGTTGGTGTGTTAAATAACTATTTTTCACATTGTCGGTTTATTGAGGGATTGAGGCTGGAAGAGAGGATTGTGAGGCCCAGAACAATTTATCATGGTTGTCTTACTTGGATTCTTCAAAGATAACGAGCCATCTGCTTGAGCCATTCATCAACGATAAAACGGAGAGGCGTGAAACAAGGCCAACCCGTCATACTCTCACTGGATGGCTAACGGGTGTGCGCGAGTGTGGAAATGCCTTGCTAATGGGAAGCAGAGACAGTTGGACATCTCCTGAGATACAAGGCTGTTTGCTAAGTGGTGTTATGCGTGATCTGAGAGACAACAGGGGGGAAAGCAAAGGCACACTGATGTAGGTAGACGGTGCTCTGGTAGAGTAAAGCCCTCTTGGGAAGGAGTCCAAGTTCCACTTGTACACTCTTCTGACGTCACTGCTGAGGGTACTATTATATCTTTCACTTATCCCTTTTAATCTCTTGTATACACTTTAAACTTGTCCAATTTGGGTCAGTGTATTGAGAACTCTGCACTATCACCATTTCTGAGAAAGATTGAGATTTGTGGGGCATGAAAACCTGTTTGTAGAAAACCAGGAACAATTATTCCACACAGGTCATGAACTGAACACCTGTTGCTGGAGGAAGGTGAAAACAAAGAGTGTGCTGAATAAAGAAGGCTTTAGTGTGGTGCAATGTGCCTGTTGAGTTCCACAACACCAACCCCTCCCCACCCAGGTGTCCAAACAAGATGGCCTGGATTTTCTTTTTTATATATTATTGAAAGTGTATACTAACATTTACATTTCTCACCATTGTTTGTATAATGAAGTGAGTGAATCTCGCCCAGTTCTGCCAAGTTGCTGTCATTGGCCAGGGGTTGCTTCTCAGTGACCCAACGCAGGGTGGTGAGAGATGCATCCTCCACCCGAACTGCTCTGCTGAAGGGTGGGCGTGGCACACAATTCCAACATTGTATATTGCACATGTACCTCAGTCAATGTCAACTACAGTGAAGGCATGCATTGTTGAAAACAGGGCCGTGTCTACAGTTTGTTTCCATTTCTTTTCAACAGGTGTTTACCTATGTCTTACATCCCTCATGTCCTCACCCTCTAAGACAAAGTTGAACAATGCGCTGGTTGAGTCAAGCCTTCAGTTGGGATGAGAACGGTGACTTCTTTGTTTATTTGGCTGTGATTGTTTTAATACGCCTTGACTATATGTTTCATAAAAGAAGCGATGGCATGGAAAAGTTTTCGTTCTGCCTCAGGATAGGAATGCAACGTGTTAGAGCTTTGAAAGGTGACTTCTGTGTTTCGTGGCCGCATTGGTGAACAAGCTTTTGTCTGGCAGCATTCTTTGTTCTGTGTTTTTAGTGTGAATGAATTAGTGCCAAGACTCTCCTTCTCTTTTCCTGTCCCTCTCATTTTCCACTTCATTGGCCCCAAGAAAGGACTTAGCAATTATTTTGTGTAAAACATGTTGTCCACCAGGGCAATATATTTTTACCTCAACATCTACAGGTGTTTTATGTTAAAGCTAGGTTGGAAAGAGTGCAGGTACCTCTGCACTAGCCTTCTATAAGTAGAGAAAGTAATACATTTATACAGTAAACACATAAGAATAAGCACACTAAGCATACAAAACATTAAGAACACCTTAATATTGAGTTGCACCCCCTTTCCCCTCAAAACAGCCTCAATTCGTCGGGCATGGACTCTACAAGGTGTCAAAAGTTCACCACAAGGATGCTGGCCCATGTTGACTCTAATGCTTCCCACAGTTGTGTCAAGTTGGCTGGATGTCCTTTGGGTGGTGGACCATTCTTTATACACAAGGGAAACTGTTGAACATGAAAAAAACAGCAGCGTCGCAGTTCTAGACACACTCAAACTGTTGCACCTGGCACCTACTACCATACCGCCCGCTCAAAGGCACTTAAATCTTTTGTCTTGCCCATTCAACCTCTGAATGGCACACATACACAATCCATATCTCAAGGCTTACAAATCCTTCTTTAATCTGTCTCCTCCCCTTCATCTACAGTGATTCAGGTAGATTAAACAAGTGACATCAATAATGGATCATAGCTTTCACCTGGATTCACCTTGTCAGTCTATGTCATGGAAAAAGAAGGTGTTTCGAATGCCTTGTACACTCGGTGTATATTCTGACCATTGACTGCACATGGATCGAGCATATACAAATCCACTGAGTAGTTTAATAAGCCAGCTAAATCAAAATGACCCCTGGTTTTAAATTCAATTATGCCTTCAAATGTGCTCAATGAAAGTACAGGCCAGAGGTGGAAAATTCAATTTATTTGAAGTAACATGATCTCTGTTTACCTCCACAAAGAATGATATGGCCTCTCCCTCAGTGTGTGTCATATGTTAACAAGCAATTAATCTGATATTACATTGTTTTAAGTGTATCATTAACTGTAAAGAAGTTGCATCTTTCCCTTCATCCTGTTTAGACTCCCAGTCACTGAAAAATATCCCCACAGCATGATGCTGCCACCACCATGCTTCACGTTAGGGATGATGCCAGGTTTCCTCCAGATGTGACGCTTGGCATTCAGGCCAAATAGTTCAGTCTTGGTATCATCAGACTAGAAAATCTTGTTTATCATGGTCTGAGAGTCCTGGTTCCGTCTGGCCACTCTACCATAAAGGCCTCATTGGTAGAGTGCTGCAGAGATGGTTGTCCTTCTGGAAGGTTCTCCCATCTCCACAGAGGAATTCTGGAGCTATGTCAGAGTGACCATCAGGTTCTTGGTCACCTCCCTGACCAAGGCCCTTCTCCCCCGATTGCTCATTTTAGCCGGGTGGCCAGCTCTAGGAAGAGTTTTGTTGGTTTCAAACTTCTTCCACTTAAAAATGATGGAGACCACTGTGTTCTTGGGGACCTTCAATGCTGCAGAAATGTTTAGGTACCCTTCCCCAGATCTCTGCCTCGACACAATCCTGTCTCTGAGCTCTACGGACAATTCCTTCGACCTTATTGGTTGGTTTTTGCTCTGACACAACTAAAGTGGCCAAATAACTTCTTAAAATTAAACACATTAATCCGCTTTACAAGGGGTGTGTAGAGCCTAACACACCTACATAAGCAGCACGTGTGTTTCAAGTTTGGGGAAATAACTTTCACCATAAAAATGTATAATAAAAGCATTACATCAATAACTGCATTTGCGGTCACTTGATAATGGTGTTTTCTGCTAGTGGAACATTTGCACTTATCCTACTACCATGTGCACATTGCTGCGCTAATAATGTGAAGAAATAGTGTAATAGTTTATCAACATTTTAAGCTAAACATTCTGATCTGTTGCGTCAGCCACATTGCATAAAAAAGTTTTTTTTATGCTAGTGGTTGTATTAATTTGGCATCTATCGCATCCCACAACTGTCCCAGACTATGTTTGGAATATTTATTTCTCGCACAAAATAAAATAGATCGACCTTTGTACTATCGGGGATAGTAGATTGACATAGGCTAGTGCTTTTGCTGTTCATTAGGCCAACTCATCTTGTTTGCTGACGAAAAGTAAATGTGGATAGATAAATATGCACCTCGGAATTGGATAAGGACGTGCACAGTTGTCTCCGATGTGTCTGTCTTCACTTGTAGCCTGCGAGAAAGACCCGATCACATGATGGAGCACGCAGCACTCAGGGAGAATTGCAACGGCCACTGGCCGCAAACGGCATGGAATTTTTTAGGGTGCATTAGGACCGCACAAATGCCTATGTGAAATTCTTGACAGTTTCAAGTGCTTGTCAAATTGTGAATCAGTGACTGATGTAGTGTGTACAGCCTGAGGCAAAAAAAACAAAGCAGGGCCATGCCTTTCAAGCAATTTTTTCTAATCATCATTAGAGTTGCATCATGCAGCCTTACAATGTATTAAAAATCAAAACATTTATCCCAATGTTTGTAGAACAACTAAAGTTACATTAATAACTAAATTAAGCATATAGGAGTACCTATTTCTTTAACTGCTCAACACAGAATAGTGCGCACTCCCTGGGGCGGCAGGGTAGCCTAGTGGTTAGAGTGTTGGACTAGTAACCGGAAGGTTGCAAGTTCAAGCCCCCGAGCTGACAAGGTACAAATCTGTCGTTCTGCTCCTGAACAGGCAGTTAACCCACTGTTCCTAGGCCGTCATTGAAAATAAGAATTTGTTCTTAACTGACTTGCCTAGTTAAATAAAGATAAAATAAACTCCCTCAAATTGTTTGGAGAAAATATCCTTTATATTTTAAACAATTGTATTCTTCACACTTTAAAATAATCCCACAGAATTCTAAGCAAATCTTTTCTGCTAAATGAACGAGTAGTGTTGCACCAATATGACATTTTTGGCTGATACCGATATCCAAAATTTTCCATGCAAAAAAAAGCCGAAACCGATACCCCATTTTATCCAAAATTTTTAGCAGCCTTTTAAGAATTCTGGTACAGTTAAATAGTTAACACACACATGGACGCAGCGGTATAATGCACTGCATCTCAGTGCAAAAGGCATCACTACCGTCCCTGGTTTCAATCCAGGCTGTATCACATCCGGCCGTGATTGGGAGTCCCATAGGGCGGCGCACAATTGGCCCAGCATTGTCCGGGTTTGGCCGGTGTAGGCCGTCAATGTAAATGACACACACACACACCACACTGACCAAAAAGTTATTTTGTTGGCATTTATGTATGTCCCCCTTACCAGTAAAACATAATCAAAACCTAGTTCTTTCACTTTCTTGCTGTGCTGTTTCGTTGTTCATTTGTTCTGTCATTTCATTCTCAACCAGGATTTCTATGGAACGCCGCTTGGGTCTTAGCAAAAAAGATACACATCAAATAACACTATTTGACATGTCAAATAATCTTATTGACCAATCAGGACTTGAATAAGACTGCACGTCACATAATCATTTAACGAGTTCATACATTTTTTTACGTAGTTATTACATATTGATTACACTATCACTCGTATTTCATATGTCACAACGATCCATCGATACGTATGCTATGATGCTGGTGAAGTTGTATCGCGCACCTACAGTGCTGGTCATAAATAAAAATAGCTAGCTCATGGATGCAAACAATGTTCTTCCCCAAAAACATAGCAAAATGACATAATCTGTTTCAGTAGCTATCTAACTATATAGCTAGGTGTCATCATCTAAAACAACCTTAATTTACAAGACAATTCTTATTCGATTAATGGTGGTCAGACGCATCCATGTGAAGCTTGCCACAATAAGGATTAGCCACAATAGTGGTCTTTGCGGTTAGCCTTCAAAATAAAAGTATGGCATAATTCTACTATTTGTATTCATTTGCATCACTGTCAATGACGTATTTTTATTTTGAAGGCAAACTGCAAATTCCACTATTGTGCCCAATCCTTATTGTGGCTAGCTTTACAACACATAACCTGGTCCGCTCGAGCCTCACTAGCAAGATGAAGCTAGCTGGCTGTTTATAGCTTTGGGCAATAGGGTTAAGTAGATGGCTAGCTATTTATTTTCATGAACTATAGTTAAATTTCAACAGGTGAACAACAAGTGGCAACCTAGCTAATAGTTAATCACAAGGATTCCTAAATCATTGCTAAGAATAATGAAAATGACTGCAGTTTCTACTGGTCATTGTTTTCAGGCTGGTTGTATTGGTGCTAGCTAGGTACCAAGCTAAAGCTAGCTACCCCAGAAGTTGCGGTCAAACAAATGATGCTTTATTACCAATGCAGTATTGTAAACGCATCGTTCGTGGCCGGTGTTTGCTTGTTTGCAAACTTTTTTTGTACATTTTTTACAGTGCTACTGTATCTTTTTTGACATGCAAAGACCCAAACGGCTTTTCATAGTATGTATGTTGTGAGGCTAATAGCAGGGACGCCATAATTGTGTAGCTCCGGTAGGGCAGCATCTGAAAAATAGAGTACTTGGTAGTGTTTAGATAATATCGGCTGATTCCGATATGTTCACCGATATATCGTGCATCCCTATGAACTAATGTAGCCCACAGCCATTTGGCATAGCCAGATCAGGACCTAACATAAGGACAACTCAGAGTATGCTATTCTGTTCTTCTGCAATAGACTACATTTTCTTCATACATGCTTCTTTAGAACAGTCTAAAATATATAATGGATCTATTGTGGAGGTGTAGGCTATATTACATGGATTTATTAGACTTTTAAAATTGAGATATTCCAAAGGTCTGCATCAGTGACGTGTGTGGAAGCCAGGAGATGTGTTTACGTTAATTAATGGTAAATTACCATGAGACCGACAGTTATTTGCTTGACAATCACCGGCTGACAAAATGTTGTGACCGCCACAGCCCTAGTTACAAGCATATAGATCCTCGGGTTAAGTTACAGGACAAAGCATGAACAAAGAGATGCTTACTAGGCAAGATACCTAGAAGCCTAGGAAATTTGAATTTGTCATACAACCTTCCTCCATGGACTGGACACAAGACCATAGTCCTTTGGCATTGTCCTCTGTCTTCCAACTCAAGGTGTCAGAGAGCACATTAGGGCCAAGCCTACACCACCTCTCTTTCCTTATCCCAACCGAGGCACAGTCTCATCCCGAGCTAACCTGACAACTGTCGTCCTCTGTATAACCCCCCTTGTGGTGTAATGTCAGAGACTTCTCCAGTCGCCAACCGTACGTTGGATGCAGCTGCTGAGTGTATGGCTGCCTGGCTGCCTGTCTGCCTGTCTGCCTGGCTGCCCCCAGGCCTTTGCTGCAGCTAATGGTATAATGGCTGCCACGTTATGCACACTTAGGACCCACAGTGCAGCGCTGGGGGCTGTGTGCTGTGCTGTGCTGTGTTTCTGGGTGTGCAATGGACTGTGGGAAATACATGAGGGCTCTACTCTACTGAATCCTCTCCTCAAGATTATACACTGAGGGGTATGCAGTTGTGCTTTGGAGAATATAGCGAGAAGCCACTGATTAGAGTTTCATGATGTTTTAACTCAACAAGTTTCTAAATACTGATACATTAATGATAACTTTACTATCTCTTTGAAGCATTTACTTTTCCATAGCATAATAAACCATTTTAACAGTTCCTACATAATACTTCCATCGCATTTAACGACTCAATAAGAGAATGTGGTAATAATTGTGAACCAAAAACCCATGTAGCCCAACAGACCACTTCAACACAGAGAGAGAGAGTGACAGCGGCCCCATACACTGTTATAGAGTTAACCAAGGTCCCATATGGGGCCACTTGAGACGGACCAGGCCAGAGCCATTTGGAATTTGGTGCTGTTGTGAATGCAGGAGACGGAATGAGGCTCTCACAGAGACGTCCATCTTGTTCAACACAACACAGCAGACAGACGACAGCTTCACCATTCACTGAGCTCAATGACTGCTTCATTCCTCAAGTCCTGAGCCTATACACTCACTCACCGCTTAATTAGGGTGTTTCTCTGTTTTGCGAATGTTGAAAAAGGTTAAAAGTGAGTTTAAAGTATATTCTGCTGGATATATTGAGCTTGGTATAATAATTAAACCTCTTGCTGTGTTCCGGTCGAATTGGACCGATTTACAAGTTTTCTCTCTGAAAAATGTAATTCATTTAATCTGATTGTCATAAGGTTCCATGACTTTGTAGGCATGAACACACAAATAAGTTTGGAAGATTTTCATAAAATTGTGGGTGTTTTATTTTAACTTTTGTATAGCTGTGGTGTTCCCGGTCAAGAATGACCAGTCATTAGAAATTAATGGGTGAGACTACAATTAGTGTATAAAATCAGGCACATGCCCATTCATCAGATGGACACACTTCCTCTCCCAGATCCCCACATGCATGTGTGTTTGAGCACACACACACACCTCAATCCCCTTCTTGGCTTCCATGGCAACCCCCACGGGAACATTTCCCCAATAGCATCTTTCCCCTACGGGAACCATTGTTTCAATAATATATAAAACTTTTCTTGCAGCTCTGGTATATAAAGCTTTTTTGAGGCATTGCTCACAATTTATTCTGTGGCAACACAATGACCAAACAATATACTGTATGTGAGGCTCTTGATCATATTTTTTATTTTATTTAACCAGGTAGGCCAGTTGATAACAAGTTCTCATTTACAACTGTGACCAGGCCAAGATAAAGCAAAGCAGTGCGACAAAAACAACAGCACAGAGTTAAAAAAAAAAAAACGTACATTCAATAACACAATAGAAAAAACTATGTACAGTGTGTGAAAATGTAGAAGACTAGGGAGGTAAGGCAATAAATAGGCCATGGAGGCGAAATAATTACAATTTAGCAGTAATACTGGAGTGATAGATGTGCAGATGATGATGTGCAAGTAGAGATACTGGGGTGCAAAGGAGCAAGACGATAAGTAACAATATGGGGATGAGGTAGTTGGGAGGTTGACTGTCAGATTGACTGTGTACAGGTACAGTGATCGGTAAGCTGCCTTGACAGCTGATGCTTAAAGTTAGAGAGGGAGATATAAGACTTCAGCTTCAGTGATTTTTGCAATTTGTCATTGGGAGCAGAAAACTGGAAGGAAAGGCGGCCAAAGGAAGTGTTGGCTTTGGGGATGACCAGTGAAATATACCTGCTGGAGCGCATGCTACGGGTGGGTGTTGCTATGATGACCAGTGAGCTGAGATAAGGCAGGGCTTTACCTAGCAAAGACTTGGACCTGGAGCCAGTGGGTTTGGCGACGAATATGTAGTGAGGGCCAGCAAAGAGCTCAATACAGGTCGCAGTGGTGGGTAGTGTATGGGGCTTTGGTGACAAAACGGATGGCACTGTGATAGACTACATCCAGTTTGCTGAGTAGGGTGTTGGAGGCTATTTTGTAAATGACATCGCCAAGGTCAAGGATCTGTAGGATAGTCATGTTTGGCAGCATGAGTGAAGGAGGCTTTGTTGCAAAATAGGAAGCCAATTCTAGATTACATTTTGGATTGGAGATGCTTAATGTGAGTCTGGAAGAAGAGATTACAGTCTAACCAGACACCTAAGTATTTGTAGTTGTCCACATATCCTAAGTCAGAACCATCCAGAGTAGTGATGCTAGTCAGGCTGGAGGGTGCGTGGCAGCAATCGGTTGAAGAGCATGCACTTAGTTTTACTTGCATTTAAAAGAAATTAACATGAAACTAACACAACAGCAGGGTTAACAATTAGTAATACTACTGTAATAACAAAAGTACATTTCAGGCCTGTTTGACATTCAGCCAGATTTAAAAGTATAATCTGCATAGCAGATGTTTTGCTCCTTCTGATGTGTATCGAATCACATTTCAGAGTTGAAGGCAATGTCTCTAAGAATCTTAGCTTTGAAGCCTGCAAACTCACTTTGTGTTCTATCTCTCTCTCTCTCTCTCTCTCTCTCTCTCTCTCTCTCTCTCTCTCTCTCTCTCTCTCTCTCTCTCTCTCTCTCTCTCTCGGTGCATGCTGGGAGTTTTTGGAGTTTGAGTGTTTGGTGTGGAAAGCTCTATCCTAACTAACTTTCTTGATTCTTTTCTTTACATGTTATTTTCTATGGTGGAGGGTTAATGCAATATTTGTTTTTAGCGGTATCCAAAGTTTTTTTTCAAAGTTAGGGTGGAAGAGGACAGAGTAACTTTCCTGGGGGTTGGAAGGTGTAGTGTGCGCAATGGCTTCTCAGCCTAGCGCGGAGGAGACGCTGTCGATACAGCATGATTTCAGGTGTGTTCCTGAGAACGGAGTTAAGGTGGAGGAGGTTCTGCTCGCGGTCGGTGAACAGGTAGGAGCTGAGTTTATACATTCTGCTTCTAGAATGAACAAAGCTGTGGTTGTGTTCATGAAAAGGGCTAATTTGGTCGGTAGGCTAATTGCTAGCGGAATATTTGTAAGGGATGTGTTGGTGTCAATTTCACCTCTCTCTACCCCTTCAACAAGAGTTGTAGTGGCAAATTTGCCTCCGTTTATTACGGATGATCAAATTAGGAAAGAGCTGAGTCGTTTTGGTAAGTTTGCTAGCGGTTTCCGTGTACTGTCAGCAGGTTTTCAGGCAGATGCCGTTAAGCACGTTGTTTCGTTCAGGAGGCAAGTGTTTATGTTTCTGAACAATAATGAGCAACAGCTAAATGTGCATTTTAAAGTGAGGCATGGGGAGGGGCTCTATGCAGGTTTTGCCAGCACAGATAGTCTACGGTGTTTTGAATGTGGGGATTTGGGGCACAAGAGTTTTGCGTGCCCACATAAAGGCCATAGACAAGGTGAGGGTACAAGCGCAAGTGGGGGAAATCGAGGTCAAAATGCAGGGGGTAAGGAGATGCAGACAGCAGAGGCTGGGCCCAGTCAGGCTAGAGATGGTAGGGTAGTGGAGGCTGGGTCTAGTCAGGCTAGAGATGGTGGAGAAGCAGAGGCTGGGTCTAGTCAGGCTAGAGATGGTAGGGTAGTGGAGGCTGGGTCTAGTCAGGCTAGAGATGGTGGAGAAGCAGAGGCTGGGTCTAGTCAGGCTAGAGATGGTGGGGTAGCTGAGGCTGGGCCTAGACATGCTATGGAGGGTGGTGCAGATGATGCTGGGCCGAGTCATGCTATGGAGGGTGGTGTAGCTGAGGCTGGCCCTAGTCATGCTATGGAGGGTGATGTAGCTGAGGCTGGCCCTAGTCATGCTATGGAGGGTGGTGCAGATGATACTGCGTCTAGTCAGGTTATTCTAGTGGATGAGGAGAGTATAGTGGGGAAGTGTAAGAGATTAGGGGGAGGAGGAGGGTGTCAAGAGGAAAAGGAAAAGGGTGTGGACAAAGGCACCATGGAAATGTTGCCTGTTGCTGTGGGTGAGACCCTAACCAGAGAGAAAGGGCAGGTGGTCAGGGTGGGAGATAGAGAAGAGGAGGAAAGTGAGTCTGAGGAAGAGGATGAGGAGTTATTTTTTTCAGACTCCTCTTCAATTGGCCCGGAGCTGACAGCCAGTCAACCAGAGGGGTCTAAGTACACGTTGAGAGAACTGACAAGGTTCCTGAATGAGACTAAGGGGAAAAAAGTTAATCTTGAGGCTTTTTTTCCTGATCCTAGAAAGTTTGTAAGATCAGTACAACATGCTATGACAAATGAGGGGCATGTTGTCCTCTCACCAGGAAACGGTTTAGGTTGAGGAAGTGGGTCACAACAGTGCGTAAAGGTTTACCTTCAGACACTGTTTAAATGTTTAATTTCTTACTGACACTGGGGCTTTTTGAGCTTTGCTATTGGTCTATTTCTCTGCTGGCTTTTCTCCCACTTCTTATGGAGACTCTTCGGGTAGGCTCGCTCAATATAAATGGCGCCAGAGATGCGGGAAAGAGGAGTGTGTTGGGTGAATATGTAAAACAAAAAAAAGTACAGGTGTTGTTTCTGCAGGAGACGCATAGTGATGTGGTGAATGAAGTTGATTGGGGGCTCTGGTGGAAAGGGGCAAGTGTGTTGAGCCATGGGACAAATCTTAGTGCAGGGGTGGCAGTCCTTTTTGCACCGGGTCTGGCTGTAAAAATTTGCTCCTCAAAGGAGGTGTGTAGGGGTAGGTTGCTTGTTGTTAAAGCAGAAATTAACAACATGTGTTTTGTCTTTATAAATGTGTATGCGCCTAACACAGGGAGAGAAAGAGGGGTTCTATTTGGGAGTCTTAGACAGGAACTCTCACAAGTAGCGCCTGAGGAGACGCTGGTGATCGGAGGTGACTGGAACTGTACAATGGATTTTACAAAAGACAGAAATGGGGAAGAGCCTCATTCAGTGTCAGTGGGAGTGTTAAGGGATATCTTTAATCAGTTTGACCTAGTGGATGTTTGGAGAACTAAACATCCAAACACAAGACAGTATACGTGGGTGAAGGTTTTTGGGGCTAGGGTGAGTGCAGCTCGACTTGATCGTTTTTACATGTCCAGGAATCAGAGCAATAGGCTGCTGGGTGCTACCATTCTCCCAGTGGGGTTTTCGGATCACCACATAACCATGGCTCGGCTGTCTATTTCACCAGGGCCCCGGCAGGCATCTTATTGGAAGTTCAATGTAAAGCTCTTACAAGATGCCACTTTTTGCTCAGGTTTCCAGACTTTTTGGGAAAGATGGGGGCAGCGAAGAGAGGAGTATGAGTCTCTGAGTCAATGGTGGGATGTGGGGAAAGTGCAAATTCGGCTTTTCTGTCAACAGTACACAGCTCTCTCATCCTCAGAGGCTAGGAGAGTATTGGGGGAACTAGAGCGGTGTATTAGTGAGATGGAGGTAGAGATGGTGGGGCAAGGCAATGTAGGCCTCCAGGCTAACTTAGCCGAATACGTAGGGACCTGGGCAGTTTTTTCCAGGTTAAAGCAAGGGGAGCACTTGTAAGAGCTAGGTTCTCCATGCTCAAGGAGATGGATGCTCCCAGCTCCTTCTTCTTTGGTTTGGAAAGACAGAGCAGTGAAGCCAAGGGTATGCATTGTCTACGGCTGTCTGATGGGCGGGTGACCTCTGTGGTGGGGAGATGCGGGAGTGGACTGTGGAGTTTTATACTGAATTGTATACGGCAGAAATGTGTGATCCTATGTGTGCTCAGGTCTTGTTCGCAGGACTCCCTAAGCTCTCTCGGGCACAGAGGGATGAAATGGACATTCCTCTGTTGTCACATGAACTGGCAGAGGCAGTAACCCAGATGTGCACCCGGGGTCGATGGACTTCCAGTGGAATTTTACAAAAAATTCTGGGGAACAATTGGACACTTTTGCGTGTTGCGTGAATGTCGATGGATGAGCTGCCGTCCAGTGGAATTTTGAACAAAAAGGCCTGTGGCATTCTGGGGAACAAGATTTTTGGGTCCTCTCTAACAGACTGATTTGGACTTTAATACACAAGGACCAGACAATGCGTCGGGGCTAGGAGACTTGATTAGGGACATGTTGGACTTGTCGAGAGGTTCTAATGTGAACTTTGGACTGGTCTCTTTAGATCAAGAGAAGGCTTTTGATAGAGTGGATCATGAGTATCTGTTTAATGTGATGTCTGTGTTTGGGTTTGGGAAGAGTTTTGTGACCTGTGTGAAGCTGTTGTATGCTGGGGCGTCATGTATGGTTAAGGTGGGAGGGGGCTCAGTAGGCCAGTCTGGGTGAGACGGGGCATTAGACAAGGATGCCCTCTATCTGGGCAGCTGTACACACTAGCCATTGAGCCTTTTTTAGGACTGCTACGCAGGAGACTGCGGGGAGTGTGCTGGACAGGCATGGATGTGGTGACAGGAATAGCAGTCTCAGCATATGCAGATGATGTTTCTGTGATGGTCAGGGATGAGCAAGATATGCAGGAACTAGAGACCAGTCTGAAGGTGTACGAGGGAGCTTCATCAGCTAAGGTAAACTGGGGAAAGAGCAAAGCTCTGTTATGTGGGGCATGGGGGGATAGGGCTCCTCCTCTGCTTCCAGGGGTTTGCAGTGGGGTTGTGAAGGGCTTAAAGTGTTGGGGGTGTACCTGGGCTCGGAGAGGTGGGTCAGCAAGAACTGGGAGGGGCTGTCACAGGCAGTGGTGTCAAGACTGGCCAGGTGGAGGTGGCTCCTGTCCCAAGTGTCATATAGAGGGAGGGTGCTGATAATCAACAACCTGGTGGCATCTTCCTTGTGGCATAAACTGGCTGTCCTCAACCCCCCCGCCGGTCTGCTTGCAGACCTGCAACGCAAGCTGGTGGACTTCTTTTGGTCGGGACATCACTGGCTGAAGGCAGCAGTTTTGTACATGACTGTCCACGAAGGAGGACAGGGCCTGGTGGAACTGGAGAACAGGATGGCTGCTTTCCGACTAAAGGCGGTGCAGAGACTGCTGTACCACACTGATGTTGGCTGGAGGGAACCAGCATGCGCGCTGCTGAGGAGAGCTGGCGGTTTAGGGTTGGACCGGCAGCTGTTCCTCATGAAGCTGGAGAGGCTGAGTACAGCAGGTCTCTCAGAGTTTTACGCTGCGGTGCTGAGGGCCTTGCAGCTGCTAAGGCCCACACGAGAAGGGGGTGTGGAGCCTGGGCAGTGGGTGTGGGAGGAGCCTATCTTCCACAACCCAGCCATCCCTTTGAGATCGGTTCAGTCGGCCACCCTGCAGAGGCAACTGATGTTTACAAAGGCTGGGTGACCTGAGACTGCTGGGAGAGGAGGGGTGGAAAACCCCGGAGGTCTTGGCGCAACAAACAGGAATAACGTCTCTTAGGCTGCTGGAGAGATTCCTGGAGGAGGTCCAGGAGGCACTGTCTGAGCCGGTAAGGGGGGTGTTTGAGAGGCCAAAGGGAGAGGGGCCACCAATGTTCCCGCCACTGCAGGTGACGGCAGAGACTGGAGACTGGCAAGGGGGTCTGGAGGACTTGTTAGATTTTAACACTCCGAGCCTGGGGAGTTTGAGGGGGTGGGAGGTAAAGCCCTCTACAACCTCTGCGTTAAGGTTAGGAGCATTAGAAGCCTAACAGGAGTGAAGGCTCATCAGTGGCAGGGGGTATGTGGGGCGGAGAGTATGGTGGGTTTTAGATGGAGGGCGCTCTACAAACCCCCAGTACCAAAGAGGTCAGGGGACCTCCAGTGGAGGGTTCTTCATGGAGCCCTGGCCACTAACAGCTGGTTGGCACGGGTTGATCCGGGAATTGGGCAGGGGTGTCCTTTCTGTCAAATGAAAGAAACTGTAATTCATGTGTTTTCTGTGTGCACCAGGTTAATGCCATTAATGTCTCTGTTGGAATGTCTGTGTGACAGGTTGGGGGTGGTTTTTGCTGTTGGGATGTTTATAATGGGATACAGGTATTCGAGTAAGGAGAAAGAAAAATGTGTTTTGTTGAATTTTCTGTTTGCTCAGGCAAAGTTAGCTATTTGGCTAACAAGGAGGAACAGGGTCAAAGGTGGGGGGATAACAGACCTTTTACTACTGTTTAATGGGATGGTCTCTGCGCGCCTTAGGGTTGAGTTTGAGTTCTATAAAATGATCAAATGTGTGGAGATGTTTGAGGAGATATGGTGTGTTGGGGGGGCTGTCTGTATTGCTGGGGAAAATGTTTTGGATATACGGTTGTAGGAGAGGGTTTTTATATTTTTATTTTTTATTTTAGGAGTGGGGGGGGTGAGTTTTAAAATGAATTGAGAATGTTTCAATAAAGAAAGACCAAAAGTCAAAAGTCTCTCTCTCTCTCTCTCTCTCTCTCTCTCGCTCTCGCTCTCGCTCTCGCTCTCGCTCTCGCTCTCTCTCTCTCTCTCTCTCTCTCTCTCTCTCTCTCTCTCTCTCTCGCTCTCTCTCACACCATGAAAGTATACCAGAGAGGGAGGAGAGACAGATCTCCCCTAGCTAATGTCAATTGTTTCTCCACCATAAAAGAGCAAACCGTGGAGATAATCTGGAAAGAAAGCAGAACCAGAGTTTCTGTCAGTTTCTTGGATCCTGTTGAAAATGTTCTCGATGGACGCTCATAACATTTTAGCATGCACTTCAGCTTTGTTCTTGGAGTTGGACTTGAAGGAACTCTGGAGATCAAGAAATCTAATCTGCTCAATTATGCATCATTTGTCAAAATACACACACACACACACACACACACACACACACACACACACACACACACACACACACACACACATCCTCACTCCGTGCTGCATGGTTTGCAAAGTCACAATTGAGGCTCAACATTACAGTTTGTACACCTTGGAACAGAGAGTTCAAGGTCAGAAATACCAAATTAGGATGAATTATGAACCTTTCAATCAAACTTGAATGCCAAACACACTGTTCAAATGAACATTATTAAGCAACTTGACAAATTAGAAATTCTGAGCAAAATGGTTTGTGAAATCAATTTGTCCATGCTATCAAATGTAATAATTTAACATCTAGTATTACACAAGATCTGGACAATGGCTTCCATATGCGCTGAGTTGAATGCTTTATGTTGTACCATTTACCTTTTTGCTATTTCGATTGATAGCCTTTTGCACCAGAAAAAAGGCACAAAATACCTACCAGTTTAGAAGTCTTTTGGTAGATTAAGGAAAGATTCTTTATCAGACATTGTTAGGGAGTATTACAGTGTGTTGCATTATCAAAATACTGGAAGAAAATGGATTAGAACCAAGTTAATCATCTAAGATCTACTTATATTTGTAATATTGACCATAACACACTGCTACATGTCAAACCTGCATGGCATTCCCAGTCACTCAGCTTACACAAACACACACACAAACATAGCCTCCGCCTGCTCTGGATTCGTTGTGCATGTTTAGCGTTGGCTCCGCGGCCTGTTTGATGGCATGAGAGTGACATGGCAGATGCACCACAGTTCCGCATGTCTAACTCCAGCCAGATGCATCATATCTCCCTACAGGTTTAGGCCAGACTCAGAGAGGCCTGCAGGCCAGCCTGTCCAGCACCTGCCCCCTGGGCCTCACAGTAGAAGAACCCATGAACACCAGAGCCTGGATGTTTAGAGTTCAGCTAAACGTGGTTTAGAATCTCAAGTAAGCGCCCACTTAGAACTAATGCATAGGCTTTAGCTTAGTGAGCTAACTCTATCTTGAGGCGTGTGGACAACCTAGGTCAATACCCAGTCGATGACTCCTGGATGACTTGGCCGTCATATTGTTTGAATATCAGGAAAATACCAACCGCATTTCAACTGTGTCTTGGTTGAGAATGTGAGGGAGTTACACAACCTGCTACTTCTTACCCGCTGACATCTCAACTCAAACAAAGAGACTGATTAAAACAGAACAGGAAATTTGCAGTGGGAATCAAATGCGCTGGAGGTGAGAAGTAGAAGGATTAAGTCTGGCTGCAGTCATACTGGAAAGATCTCATGTTTCTACCTTTATGTGGAGAAAGTCTATTGCTTTTGATCAATTGTTGAGAACATCTATTCATATATTGACTCACTGTCTGACACTTGTTGGATGTGTCTAAGGCTCATTTGGGAGTCTGAGGGCAGCTTGTTTGTACAGTAGGTGTTCATGTTGCTCAGCAGGTTTCATGTGTCGTGTATTTCTGGCTGTGTATGTTAAGTGTTTATAGATATTTAAGCGTGCTTCCATGTGTACATATGCTCACATCCACAGGACACACACATATGTGTTGTGCAATACGTGCCCGTGTGTGGGTACCATGCACATAGCAATGCCTTTTTATCCCTCTTTCTCTGTCTCTCTCTCTCTCTCTCCCTCTCTGCTTCTAGAAGCAGAATGGACAGGAAATGCCTTCCTAATTGGGAAGATAAGTGAAGCCTTTGCCAGCTGGTTGAAGGAGAGAGGCTGTGTGAGTTAGGAAGGTGAGGAGACACACTCCTGCTGCTCTTGTTTCCTTTTAACTCTTCACATGTTATGATCACACTCTGGATTGCAGAGGGCAAGAGGGAAGTGGGATATACTGTATTGGGATACATATATGTTACCATAAAATTACACTAACCTTGTCATTTTAAAATAGAAACCACTTTGCTCTAATGACAATATTAAGTTAACATGTGGTTGTCCATAACTTCCTGGTATCCAGAAGTTATATGAAGACACTGCTCGTGCTTGTGAGTCCATGTCAAATAGGAGCCAATAAGTGTCTACATGTCCACCCCCATGCTACTGTTCTGTTTCCACCCTGCCTGCAGTGGCTGAGTACGGCTAGGTAGGATACCATGGCTTATATTTGACCTAACAAACACACTTTGGTCTGTACTTATGCTCCTGTGACCTCCATGATGGAAACAGACCTGCTGTTTTTACCCAGAAATACTGTTCTTTCAGGTCCTGTTGCATGTTGATCACATTCTGACTTTGCCAGTCCTATAGGTTTAATGGGTGACTGCATTTCCTGATTTGGTCTTATGTTTAGTCAATGCTCATTAACAAATGCCAGTGGCCATGGCTGAAGGCAAACGAGAGTTAATTGTCTTGGAGTGTGGCTTGATGTGGGTGTTTCTTTGGTGTGTATTTGCCATTCAATCACAACAAACAAGGCCAGTGGTGCAGTGAGGTAAAATAAGCTAGCTTTTCTATGGAGAGAACAAATTTTGAAGTTGACTGACTCGCCACCTTCCGACTGACTCGACATCTCAAGATGGTCAGCTAATTCAGTTCAATGTTAAGGCTAAAGCTTGCGCTGACCTTGTGTTTAGCAAAGCTGACAACAGCTAGCTAGCAGAGCTTGGTGATAGCTGCAACTGGCTATGCTATCTAGCTGATATTTCTATGTCAAATCCATTATGGCAAGAGCCAATGTCAGGAATGTGTTTCATAAGACACTTGTTCTACAACACCTCGTTACAAAAGTAGCTTGCAACTTAGTTTCAATGTTTCATCACGTCATGTAAATACATGTTACCTTGGAAATGGGATCAACTGCGAGTTGAATGCCCGTTCTTGAGTCAGCTCAGCTGTCCTACAGCGCAATATTCTATAACTGGCTAGTTTTGTCTTGTCTCGTCTCTCTTATGTCCTCTGTTAAATCTTTCCCGGGGTACAAATGCCAGAACTAATATCCCTACAACAGGTGTAGGCTACATGTGGACATTGCATAAACATCACCCAGCTTGAGTGTAGATACATTTATCAACTAAAAATCTATGAGTGATGACTGTGTTTGTGTTACAAAGACAAGACATTTGATGCTGTAAATATCAAATTGATGTGCTTATATAGACAGTGTGACAGAAATATGACAAAAATATGTGTAGAGTACAACTTCAGCTGTCTAACCCAAACTATAATGGCATTCTATTTGTCTATTTGACCAAATCTAAGTATTTGGCTGTCTAACACACTGACATGCACAAATCAAATCAAAACCAAATGTTATTTGTCACATGCACCGATTACAACCGTGAAATGCTTACTTACAAGCCCTTAACGAACAATGTCGTTTTAAGAAAAATACGAGTTAATAAAAATATTTACTAAATAAACTAAAGTAAAAAATAAAAGTGCAACAATACAATTACAATAATATGGCTATATACAGGGGGTACTGGTACCTAGTCAATGTTAGTCAAGGTAATTGAGGTAATATTTACATGTAGGTAGGGGTAAAGTGACTATGCATAGATAATAGATCATGAACAGCAAGTAGCAGCAGCGTAAAAAAAGGGGGGTCAATGTAAATAGTCCTGGTAGGCATTTGATTAGCTATTCAGCAGTCTTATGACTTGGGGGTAGAAGCTGTTAGACCTAGACTTGGAACTCCGGTACCACCTGCTGTGCGGTAACAGAGAGAACAGTCTATGACTAGGGTGGCTGGAGTCTTTGGCAATTTTTAGGGCCTTCCTCTGACACCGACTGGTATAGAGGTCCTAGATGGCAGGAAGCTTGGCCTCCGTGATGTACTGGGCTGTACTCACTACCCTCTGTAGCGCCTTGCGGTCGGAGGCCGCGCAGTTGCCATACCAGGCGGTGATGCAACCAGTCAGGATGCTCTCGATGGTGCAGCTGTAGAACTTTTTGAGGATCTGAAGACCCAAGCAAAATCTTTTCAGTCTCTTGAGGTGAGGTTCTGTCTTCAAGTCTCCAGTGTGTGATGAAGTGCCTTCATTCTATGTAATGTATTACAGATTATGGACAGGTGCATTCAGGTGGCAGTAGGGGTGGAGTGCATGACTTCCATCTTGGATATGACAGAGTTTGCCTCACCCATGGGTTACAGAATCACCCACCAACCAAGGACCAAGCAGCGTGGTAACGGGCAGCAGCAACAGCGGACGAAGAATCATGTTGGTGCATGAGGCACAGCATTCGCCCGACGGAGCGTGTCAGGGATTTGATGGCACCTGGGTCAGCTCTCCATACTCGTCCTGAGGTGCGTGCTAGTCGTCTGGTGAAGATTGTGCCAGCCTCACACACCAGGCCTCCTGTGCACCTCCCTAGCCTTGCACGTCCTGTGCCAGCCCAGCGCTACAGTTCTCCTAGCAGTGCTAACCGTGGCGGGCGTGGTACTGGTCAGGCACCGTGTTATGCGGTGGAACGCACAATTTCCCCAGTACACGCGTGCTTAGCCCGGTACGCTACATCCCAGCTCCCCACATCTGCCGGGCTAGGGTGAAGATCCAGCCAGGGCGGTTGGTGCCAGCCCTGCTCTCAAAATCTCCAGTACACCTTCACGGTCTGGTCTATCCAGTGCCACCTCCACACACCAGCCCTCATGGTGGCAGCTACCAGGCTTCCTGTGCGTGTCCAGAGCCCAGTACTCCCTGTTCCTCCTCCCCGCACTCACCCTGAGGTGCGTGTCCTCGGCCCAGTACCACCAGCGCCGGCACCACGCACCAGGCCTACAGGCCTCTCCCGTCTGTCATGAGACGCCAGAGTCTCCCGTCTGTCATGAGCCGCCAGAGTCTCCCGTCTGTCATGAGCCGCCAGAGTCTCCCGTCTGTCATGAGCCGCCTCAGTCTCCCGTCTGTCATGAGCCGCCAGAGTCTCCCGTCTGTCATGAGCCGCCAGAGTCTCCCGTCTGTCATGAGCCGCCAGAGTCTCCCGTCTGTCATGAGCCGCCAGAGTCTCCCGTCTGTCATGAGCCGCCAGAGTCTCCCGTCTGTCATGAGCCGCCAGAGTCTCCCGTCTGTCATGAGCCGCCAGAGTCTCCCGTCTGCATGGAGCAGCCAGAGTCTCCCGTCTGCATGGAGCAGCCAGAGTCTCCCGTCTGCATGGAGCAGCCAGAGTCGCCCGTCTGCATGGAGCAGCCAGAGTCGCCCGTCTGCATGGAGCAGCCAGAGTCGCCCGTCTGCATGGAGCAGCCAGAGTCGCCCGTCTGCATGGAGCAGCCAGAGTCGCCCGTCTGCATGGAGCAGCCAGAGTCGCCCGTCTGCATGGAGCAGCCAGAGTCGCCAGTCTGCATGGAGCAGCCAGAGTCGCCAGTCTGCATGGAGCAGCCAGAGTCGCCAGTCTGCATGGAGCAGCCAGAGTCGCCAGTCTGCATGGAGCAGCCAGAGTCGCCAGTCTGCATGGAGCAGCCAGAGTCGCCAGTCTGCATGGAGCAGCCAGAGTCGCCAGTCTGCATGGAGCAGCCAGAGTCGCCAGTCTGCATGGAGCAGCCAGAGTCGCCAGTCTGCATGGATCCTCCAGAGTCGCCAGTCTGCCAGGATCCTCCAGAGTCGCCAGTCTGCCAGGATCCTCCAGAGCCGCCAGTCTGCCAGGATCCTCCAGAGCCGCCAGTCAGCCAGGATCCGCCAGAGCCGCCATTCAGCCAGGATCCGCCAGAGCCGCCATTCAGCCAGGATCCGCCAGAGCCGCCATTCAGCCAGGATCTGCCAGAGCCATCAACCTGCCTGCGCTATCTCTTAGTCCTGAGCTACCCCTCAGTCCCGAGCTACCCCTCAGTCCCGAGCTGTCCCTCAGTCCGGAGCTGCCCCTCAGTCCAGTGGGGCCCTTTGTTAAGGTTACTAGGCCAAGGTCGGCGGTGAGGGTCGCCACTCAAGGGACGCTAAGTAAGCGGACTAAGACTGTGTTGGAGTGGGGTCCAAGTCCCGCGCCAGAGCCGCCACCGTGGACAGACGCCCACCCAGACCCTCCCCTATGGGTTTAGGTGTGCGGCCGGGAGTCCGCACCTTTGGGGGGGGTACTGTCACGCCCTGGCCTTAGTATTCTGTGTTTTCTTTATTATATTGGTTAGGCCAGGGTGTGACATGGGTGTTTTATGTGTCTTGTTTTGTCTAGGGGTTTTGTAGTCTAGAGTGGTTCTCAATCAGAGGCAGGTGTTTATCGTTGTCTCTGATTGGGAACCATATTTAGGCAGCCATATTCTTTAGGTATTTTGTGGGTGATTGTTCCTGTCTCTGTGTTTTGCACCAGTTAGGACTGTTTCGGTTTTTCCACGTTTTCTTATGTTGTATAGTGTTCACGTTTTCATCTTTCATTAAAGATGTTTATAAATAACCACGCTGCATTTTGGTCCTCCTCTCCTTCCCAGGAAGAAAGCCATTACAGAGAATGATTTATTTCAGCTTTTATTTATTTCATCATATTCCCAGTGGGTCAGAAGTTTACATACACTCAATTAGTATTTGGTAGCATTGCCTTTAAATGGTTTAACTTGGGTCAAATGTTTCGGGTAGCCTTCCACTAGCTTCCCACAATAAATTGGGTGAATTTTGGCCCATCCCTTCTGACAAAGCTGCTGTAACTGAATCAGGTTTGTAGGCCTTCTCACTTGCACAATCTTTTTCTGTTCTGCCCACACATTTTCTATAGGATTGAGATCAGGGCTTTGTGATGGCCACTACAATAATTTGACTTTGTTGTCCTTAAGCCATTTTTCCACAACTTTGGAAGTAAGCTTGGGGTCATTGTCCATTTGGAAGACCCATTTGTGACCAAGCTTTAACTTCCTGACTGATGTCTTTAAGATGTTGCTTCAATATATCTATATATATATATCAATATATCTATTCAATATATATAAATATAATAATATATATAATATATAATAATATAATAATAATATATATAATATATAATATATATAAATGTCCTTCCTCATGGTGCCATCTATTTTGTGAAGTGCACCAGGGCCTCCTGCAGCAAAACACCCCCACAACACGATTCTGCCACCCCCATGCTTCACGGTTGGGATGGTGTTCTTCGGCTTGCAAGCTTCCCCCTTTTCCTCCAAACATAATGATGGTCATATGGCCAAACAGTTCTATTTTTGTTTCATCAGACCAGAGGACATTTCTCCAAAAAGTACGATCTTTGTCCCCATGTGCAGTTACAAACCGGAGTCTCGCTTTTTAATGGTGGTTTTGGAGCAGTGGCTTCTTCCTTGCTGAGCAGCCTTTCAGGTTAGTTGATATAGGACTCATTTTACTGTGGATTTAGATACGTTTGTACCTGTTTCCTCCAGCATCTTCACAAGGACCTTGGCTGTTGTTCTTGGATTGATCTGCACTTTTCGCACCAAATTATGTTAATCTCTGCTGTGGGATTATTTAAGATACTCTTTAAAGAAGCAGGATTTTAAATGTTTAATTAGGCTTCTCCAAGCTCTGATGCTGCTGATGGTCATTAGTAGCCTACCAAACTTGCTAACTGCCTGGTACTCAGAACATTATTGACCCTCTAATCACTCTGATATCAATGCAAATGTAAACGGAAATCTGAACAAACACTTCTGTTGTGCAACATTTCTATAGGCTATGCAATTGCGTAAGAAAACAGAGTGATGGCCTCTATTAAAAAGAAAAGGATCCCATCAACTTTCTATAGTCAAGGCCTGCTAAATTAATCACATTGCTTCTCTTTATAACAGGACTATAGCCTACATGGCTGGCATGAAAAATGAACCATGGGAAAAGCATCATCCATTCATTATTTAAGTGCATAGATTACATGTATTTTTGCCCCTGTTTCGAGACAGGCGCATGAAAATGGTCCATTCTAAATCAAATAAATTTCACACATATATTATTTCGTATATGTAAAGATTAAATCAAGAATAGTCTGATGGGTGACAATATTAGCCTGTCACTTGTGAATGATATATTATCACTTGTGAATGATGCCCCTCGTGTGCAGTAAGGCAAGAAACAGCGCATGCCTTTTTTTGCGACTTTTTCAAATCATAGTCGCACACCTCATGTAGCCGAGCCCATAGCTTAAAATTGCTTATTACTTAAAAATGCTTAAAAACATATATTTTTTTAATGCTAATGGTCCCAGACTCTGTTTGGAATATTTTTTTCCCAAACAGAATAGAAATGGTCAATTTTTATACTATGGGGGATAGTAGATTATTTTTTCCATTTTTTTAATTGTATTTTTATTATTATACATTTTTTCACCAGTTGATGGGATCCTTTTTTACGTCCTCCGAAACATGACCCTGCCAAGCCACACTGCTTCTTGGCACACTGCTCACTTAATCCGGAAGCCAGAAGCACCAATGTGTCGGAGGAAAGATTGTACAACTGGCATCGATGTCAGTGTGCATGCGCCTGGCCCGCCACACGGAGTTGCTCGAGCGCGATGGGACAAGGACATCCCGGCCGGCCAAACCCTCCCCTAACCAGGACGACGATGAGCCAATAGTGCGTCGCCTCATGGGTCACCCGGTCACTGCTGGCTGCAATACAACCTGGGACTGAACTCGGGTCTGTAGTGACGGCTCTAGCGCTGAGATGCAGTGCCTTAGACCGCTGCGCCACTCGGGAGAACCAGGCCTATATGTATTAATAAGGTTTGTATCGCAACTAAAGTGGCCAAATAACTTCTTAAAATGAAGCACATTAATCCACTTTACAAGGGGTGGAGAGTGTAATTGACATACATAAGCAGCACGTGAGTTTCAAGTTTGGGGAAGATCATTTTCACCATAAAAATGCATCTTCGTAATAAAAGCATTACATGCATAATCACATTTGTGGTCACTTTTGAGAATGGTGTTTTCCCACTAATTGATTGCATTTGGAAACATTTGCACTTATAGCCTACTGCCATGTGCGCATTGCTGAGCTTATAATGTGAAGAAGTAGCCTAGTAGTTCATCAAAATTTTTTACTTAACATTCTGATCTGTCGCGTCAGCCTCATTGCTTAAAAATGTTTTTGTTTTTTTATGCTAATGGTCCCAGACTATGTTTGGAATATTTATTTCCCGCACAAAATAGAATAGGTCAACTTTAATACTATGGGGGATAGTAGATTGACATAGGCTGGTGCTTTTGCTGTTTGTTAGGCCTATTCATCTTAATCTGCAGTAGTTTATGTGTCGGGGGGCTAGGGTCAGTCTGTTATATCTCAAGTATTTCTCCTGTCTTATCCGGTGTCCTGTGTGAGTTTAAGTATGTTCTTTCTTTCTTTCTCTTGGAGAACCTGAGCCCTAGGACCATGCCTCAGGACTACCTGGCCTGATGACTCCTTGCTGTCCCCAGTCCCCCTGGCCTTGCTGCTTCTCCAGTTTCAACTGTTCTGCCTGCGGCTATGGAACCCTAACCTGTTCACCGGACATGCTACCTGTCCCAGACCTGCTGTTTTCAACTCTCTAGAGACAGCAGGAGCAGTAGAGGTACTCTGAATGATCGGCTATGAAAAGCCAACTGACATTTACTCCTGCTGGTCATCTATGAACATTTTAACATCTTGGCTATGTTCTGTTATAATCTCCACCCGGCACAGCCAGAAGAGGACTGGCCACCCCTCATATCCTAGTTCCTCTCTAGGTTTTTTCCTAGGTTCTGGCCTTTCTATTGAGTTTTACCTAGCCACCATGCTTCTACACCTGCATTGCTTGCTGTTTGGGGGTTTAGGCTGGGTTTTTGTACAGCACTTTGTGACATCAGCTGATGTAAGAAGGGCTTTATAAATACATTTGATTGATTGATTGTTGGCTGACGAAAAGTAAATGTGTACAGTTTTGTGTGTACAATGTGTACAATATCTTCAATATGTTCCTCGGAATTGGATAAGGATGCACTCAGTTGTGTTCCTGATGTGTCTGTCTTCACTTGTAGCCTGTGAGAAAGCCCCAATCACATGAAAGGCATTGGCTAATAAGAATTGAGCTATCTGAGAGAGCCATGTTAGTGAGAGTTGCTTCAGAGCACACAGCCGGGAGAAGGGAATTATAATTATTATGTTCATCCCAAGGGCACAATGGCCACTGGCCACAAAAGGCATGGATTGTTTGGGGAGGCATTCTGGCCACACAAAGGGGATGCCACCAGGAAATTCGAGGCATTATCAAGTGGTTGTCAAATTGTTAATGAGAGACTGATGAAGTGTGTGGAGCCTGCGCAAAAAAACAAAGCAAAGCTCATGCCTTTTATGCAACTTTTTTGTAATCATCATTAGAGTTGCATCATACAGTCTTAAAATGTATTACAAATCAAAGCATATAGCCCAACGTTTGTATCACAACTAAAGTTACATTAATAACTCTAAATTAAGCATACAGGAGGACCAGTTTCTTTAACCGCTCAACACAGAATAGCCTCATGTGAGCACTCCCTTCCTTGTTTGGAGAAAATATCCTTTCTATTTTATTCAGTTATGTTCAATTGTATTCGTCATACTATAAAATAATATTAAAATAATGCCACGGAATTCTAAGCAAATCTTGTCTGCTAGTTGAACTAGTGTAGCCCATAGCCAGATCAGAGACTAGCACAGGTCCAGGGCCTGGCCTTGGTTGGTCCAGGACATGGCCTTGGTTGGTCCAGGACCTGGCCTTGGTTGGTCCAGGACCTGGCCTTGGTTGGTCCAGGACCTGGCCTTGTTTGGTCCAGGACATGGCCTTGGTTGGTCCAGGACATGGCCTTGGTTGGTCCAGGACATGGCCTTGGTTGGTCCAGGACATGGCCTTGGTTGGTCCAGGACATGGCCTTGGTTGGTCCAGGACCTTCTCTCCTATCAGGTTGGCATTTCAATCACTGAACAGCAGTTCTACTGCATGTTTTAGCATGGTTTCGACCTGCAAAGCATTAACTCCTCATTGGGACTTGACCACGTACAGTTGGTCTTGTTTACAGACTTCTGAAAATACTACAAAGAGTCTTGTAGTGCAGAAGTTTCTATGTTATGTTTCTATGTTTTCTTGAGTAGACTTTACAAGATAAAGTAAATGTTCCAATAAAAAAGAAACACCTAATGTTCACTACTACCAAATGAATAATGACCATGAAACAGTTGGATAATCCCTTAATTCTTGATATTACATTATGTTTAAATAAAACTGCCTCTGAACCATTGGTGAGTGGTTAGAACACCGTGGCCCATTCACTAGCTGCAGCGCGCTACGCAGACAGATGGGAAATAAGCCATCATTACTTACTATTGCTAATTTATCGTTAAACTGCTGCATTTAAACATAATTATCTCTCTTTCCGAGCAAATCGAGACAATGCTGCAGGACATCTGCGTGGACCATGGAGTGGGGGGGAGGGGACGAACAGAGATCGGCCTCTTCATCTAAAACCACAACATTTCACACACCACACATGCTCATACATAGACAAATGCTATTCTACTTCTACCAATTTTTATTCTCAACTTTGATTTAGTCACAGAGCTGTGTGTTGTGGTGTTTGGTTTAGACCACAATCTCATGTTGACTAGATTAACTGGTTATCTAAAAGATTTTAACCATCACTGATGGTTGGAATGGGGTTACTGTAGAGAAGACTTTATGTTTCCAATTATCAGAATAGCATGAATACAAAAACGTCTCTGACAAAATACATTTCCCACCTGTTCTACACTCTGTGCCTACTGACTGTGTAACACTAATGAACCATAGCTGCCTTGCATAATATCTAATTAACCACAAAGGAGATGGACGTTTTAAGCAATCAATATTGATTGTCAAGTGAAGGTGTGCAAAAAAATCCCACACAAATGAGCTGTGTGTTCTATATTAAAGGGCTGCATTGACCTAAACGTCCACATAATAGATGCACAGAGGAAGGAATGTGTGCAGGAGAATGCTCTTTCTACTGACGACTGACTATAGCCCTGCCCAGAGGGTTATTCCTACAGACAGAAGCTCAGCTCAGCTCAGCTAGCCCCAGGCTCCCACAGCACAGGTGCAGGTCTGACATCTCCTCCCCCCACAGCAACCCCATGACACTCAAACAAAAACAAACACTGGCCCATATATTGGTGGCCAACGTTGTTCTTTAGTTGTTGTTTTTTGACCGGTTTCGGTTTTTGGGGTAGTTTCCCCACACAAAGCTACAAAGAAAATAGGATTCCATGTATGTTGAGGTAAAAGGTAAATATGGGTTGTTGTGACATGTGTGGTGAGTGAGTGCTGGTGTGTGGCAGAAATTCCTGACATTGAGCCCTGCTCTTCTTTTGGGTGATATGTTTTGAGAAGTCTCTCCCCACCTCGGGCTCACCTGTTGAGCCCTGTCTTTAGTTGCCATGCGGAGCCAGGGTGTTTGTCAAGTCTCTCCGGTTCAATAACATATTTTCCCAAGCAGCCAAAGCGCTTATCTGTTTAACACCTGTGAGGCCATCTCTGCAACTCATATTTAACTGGAAATTGTCTCCTTGCGTACAGCTGATACAAAGCACTGACTGATACAGTTTTTATTACATGCGAAGATGTCTTTCATAGCAACTTTAGCAACTATGTTAATAAAAACAAATATCAAATATTTTATGATTAATAGCTCTTTCTTGGTTCCCTTTCTTAAATGTTAAGCATGCACATCCGTACACGTGTGTGTGGACACTAACTGTAGCCTATAGTCAGCCAATGTCATGCGGTGGGTGTAGCTGGTGCATGGAAGTCAGGCGCAGGAGAGCAGAGATGAGTGAACAAAGAAGCACTTTACTGAGGCAAATAGTAAGAGCAGAACGCAACCGCGTCACAAAAAGAAATGCCCAAAGAACAAGTGAGGCAGCCCAAAGTACAACAACCAAGTACAAAGTACCGGCTGCCACAAATCACGGGTACAAATCAAACCCGGCACAACCCTGACGGAAGCGTGCCAACCTAGACAATAAACAATACCCCACACAGGCATGGAGGGAACAGAGGGCTAAATACACATAGTAATCATGAGGAGATGTAATCAAGGTGTGTTGAAAACAAGTCAAAACAAATGGAAAAATGAAAGGTGGAGCGGCGATGGCTAGAGGACCGGTGACGTCGACCGCCGAACGCCGCCCGAACAAGGAGAGGGACCAACTTCGGCGGAAGTCATGACAGCCAAAGTAAATGGAACCACAAGCCAAGTTCATTTTCAACTGATTAGCCTGAAAAAAATGTAGCAAAGGGGAATTAAATGTAAATAACTGACATAACATGAGATTGTGGTTTAATGAATGAATTGAAAGAACATTATTGAAGCCAATTTGACTAAAGGGAGTTAACTATTGGCTATTTACTGTATATTTACTGTATTATCGATATGATATTCTAAACTATGCCTTACCTTTAACTAACTGAACCACAGTTTGGTGCAAGATAGTGCCAATGCTCAATCTGCAAATATTGTGATGGGGGAAAAAGAAGATGAAAGAAAAAATATATATAAAAGAGGCATGAAGGGAAGCAATCTGAGCTGCAGCACGGCCAGTGTTGGGGAATGGGAGCCATCTGGAGAAAGCCTGACTCTCCTTTGCGACCCACAGCCCACTTCCGTGCCCTGGCTCCCAACTAACTATGTAATTATAAACACATCCGCCGTCAAGGTGCATGGTACAATCTAAACATGTGCTGCTCATCAGTCCTCCAGCTCAGAAAGGAAGGGGGGAAACAACCTCTGACACACAAGCGTGCATAAGCACACATACTAATGCAGGTATCCACATGCATGCACTATACACATAAACACGAACACATTGACACAAACTGAATTCAAGTTCAGGCACTGAAAAATGTGCATATAAGATGCCACATGCTCTCTGATTCAACATTCTCCCCACTCTTAGCTCAAACATGGTTCTTAAAATGCAATATGCAGAGTTATAAGCTCCTAGATCCCGGTGCTAAGTAAATATACACGAGACACATCAAACCGGCCTGTGTTTTATTCATTCTCTGGATAAGTGCAGGAGCACACATGCACTCACACACGCACACATGCACGCACACACGTGCACTGTAAACATATCCCCAAATCAAAACCTGGCTATTTTCCCTTCCACTGTAAAATGACCCCAGCTAGACCCCCAAACAGTACGGTAAGCAGTTTCCTATGACAGACCGCTTCATCGGATAATAACTATGTCATTGTTACACAATGTGACAGTGAAAGTATACAGACCACAGTCACTAAATGCTAAAACTGATGCAGTAGGTAGGCCTTTGAAGGTTGATCTGTAGCATAGCTCTACGAGGACATAACACATCTCATCGAGCAGATACAAACACACATACAGAACCAGGCAAGCAGCCTCGTACAGAGCCAGACCCGTTGATCAGTCTTCTGCCAAGCACCAAAACAAACAACACCAACACCTGGAACTGTGTGTGTGTGTGTGTGTGTGTATACCACCACTACAGGAGCCAGGAGGAACATGATGAAGCAGGATGGGATTAGGTCATGAGGGTGGATGCATCTTCAGCTGTTCTCTGCTGTGTATACATGCTAACAGGGAGTTTGGATATCCCTGGCCAACACAACAGCACATTGTCTCATAGCACTACAGTGATGGACCCGGTGTACTCTTTGTTTGTGTCTTTGTCTCACACTATTAACTGATAACAGAGGATGATATAGGTTTTGGCTCACACCCTCTGCAGGAGTGTTTTATGTGGTATATCACACTATGTCAGGTCTCAGTCATGGATGGCGTCCAGCGCTGCGGTTTACCATCTGGTAATACCGTTGTGAGTAGTTTATAGCACCTTTGACAATCATGAAAAACATCTGAACTCGAAAACAGAGACGACCACACAAACAAACATACTGACACGCACGCGTTTACGCACGCACGCACGCACACACACACAAACACACACACACACACATACACACAGCAACATAAATCAACCCCAAGCCAAACTCTTGGCCTTTTCTACTCCATTGAGTGGTTGAGTGAGGAGCTGTGTGATGTGTTTAGCGGGGGTATTTTGAGAGTGTTTTTTGGAGTACAGAGAGTAAATTAATATTTGATGACAGTGCCACCTCTCCTGCAACGTGGGCGGCCCAAGCAGATCATCTTGTGACCTTCAGACACCCAGGAACAGATTAATAATTCATCACAGTGTTGTCAATCATCCTGTTGGTCCATGTGGAATAGAGATGAGATGCACCACGGTGCCAGGGAGGGATATCTGTGATCGCATCTCACCCAGGCGTCAATCAACAACACACGTGCTGATTTGACACTCCTACTGGAAGATTTTTGCAAGCACTGCAAAATAAATATTTTCAATGATTTTACTGCTGCCATACATGCATATAGTATGTCAGTGGGATATGCACTCAATTGACAGTTTATTAGGTACACCCAGCTAGTACTGGGTTAGACTGCCCCTTTGCCTCCAGAACAGCCTGAATTCTTTGGGGCAAGGATTCTACAAGGTGTAGCGTTCAAGCGTTACTCAATTGGTATCAAGGGATCTAACATGTGCCAGGAAAACATTCCCTACACCATTACACCACCGCAACCAGCCTGTACTGTTGACACCAGGCAGGATGGGGCCATGGACTCATGCTGCTTATGCCAAATCCTGACTCTGCCATCAGCATGACGCAACAGGAACCGGGTTAGTCAGGCCAGGCAATGTTTTTCCACACCTCAATTGTCCAGTGATGGTAATCGCGTGCCTACTAGAGCCTCTTCTTCTTATTTTTAGCCGATAGGAGTGCTGCAATAGCCCATCCATGAGAAGGAACAATGAGTTGTGCGTTCTGAGATGCCATTCTGCACACCACTTTGTACTGCGCCATTATTTGCCTGTTTGTGACCCGCCTGTTAACTTGCACGATTCTTGTCATTCTCCTTCAACCTCTCATCAACAAGCTGTTTTCGCCCCCACAGGACTGCCACTGACGGGATGTTTTCTGTTTGTCGGACCATTCTCTGTAAACCCTAGACACTGAAAAGCCAGGGGAAAAGCCAGCCAGCCATTTCTGAGAGGCTTAGGTCACTCGTTTTGCCCATTTTAACATTCAATTGAACAGTAACTGAATGCTTCGATGCCTGTCTGCCTGCTTCATATAGCAAGCCACGGCCACATGACTCACTGTCTGTAGGATAAAACTATGAATGGGTTGGTGTATCTAATAAACTGGCAACTGAGTCTATGAAACAAGAAGATGAGATGTCTCAGGGTTTGTGTGGAAAGTCTGAATTTAGTTGATGCTCTGATTTTAGTTGCATTGTAAATTAATGTGGGATGGAATGGAAAGTACATTGCATCTGATGGTTTTCCTTTCAATGTCACAAGGTTGGGTAGGTTACTTTCTAAATGTAATCCATTACAGTTACTAGTTACCTGTCTAAAATTCTAATCTGTAAATTAACTTTTGGATTACCCAAACTCAGTAACGTAATCTGACTACTTTTTGTTTTAGAAGAAGACAAAAAATGTATATTACTTACAGGATAAATCAATGTTAGAGTTTACATAACTGGCCATAAATGGATGTTACATTTTGTCTTATGCAGGTAGGCTTCTTCAAACACATTGCTTTCTAATTCAATACAGATGATAATACAATTAGGCTATATCTTTACATTAAAAAGTCAGAAGTTTAGTCATTCCAATTAATGTAATACCCCTTGATCTTCAAGAATATAACTTAGAAATATGGAAATGTAGTTTTACCTGAGCATTTCCCAAAAACAAGGACTTATTCGCCTACTCTGTTGTTTATGATTTTGTTGTCATGGAGGAAGAACTATTTGAGCTCATTGCTTAGAGTTGAAAAATAAATGCTGCTCTCATGGAATGGCATGCTGTGAGTGCTACCAAAAAGTGCTGTTTTCATGTTTAAAAAAGAATGGCATGTGGGGCATTTGCAAATCAAATCAAATGTATTTATATAGCCCTTCGTACATCAGCTGATATCTCAAAGTGCTGTACAGAAACCCAGCCTAAAACCCCAAACAGCAAGCAATGCAGGTGTAGAAGCACGGTGGCTAGGAAAAACTCCCTAGAAAGGCCAAAACCTAGGAAGAAACCTAGAGAGGAACCAGGCTATGTGGGGTGGCCAGTCCTCTTCTGGCTGTGCCGGGTGGAGATTATAACAGAACATGGCCAAGATGTTCAAATGTTCATAAATAATGTTAATCAATTTAAAATAGGTCTTAAATTGTGTACGTTTTTTTTATGACACTTTAATATGTCAATAATTTGCAGATGTTTAAGTCTATCAAAAGTGAGCATTTGTCCATTAGGCTATTGACATTTAATTTTATCAGCAAGAATTCAATTGAGCAATAAAAGCACCACTTGTGGTATTCTTAAATGTAACTAGTTTTTGACAGTACGCGGAGCACAGGGCCAGGCCAGCTATAGCCTTTTGGAGGCCCTAAGCTAGATCTGGTTGGTTCCCCCTCTTGACGACAGAGAACGAATAACGTTTTAAAGTCAATTCCCTGCAATCCTACACATTTTGCCATGACTACTGTGTACCATGATATCTGAGTGAGAGTGACTAACAAAATCAATGGGGGCCCCCTGGAGGTCAGGGCTCCTGGGCATGTGCCCTGTGTGCCTGGTTGGTATTTGGCCATGATTACTGACTAGGAGGGAGTCCCTCAAATTTTTATTCCAAAGGCTGGGATCCGCACCATGCAGCTGTTGCAAGACCACATTTTTCACTGGCTGTCCACTGGTCACAAAAACAATGATTGATAGGCAGCTTAAACTTCCTCAATTCAACCATTATTGGGTTAAAATACAAATATACTGTACCGTTCAAAAGTTTAGGGTCACTTAAAAATGTCCTTGTTTTTGAAAGAAAACATTTTTTTGTCCATTAAAATAACATCAAATTGATCAGAAATACAGTGTTGACATTGTTAATGTTGTAAATGACTATTGTAGCTGGAAACATCAGATTCTTTATGGAATATCTACATAGGCGTACAGAGGCCCATTATCAGCAACCATCACTCCTGTGTTCCAATGGCACGTTGTGTTAGCTAATCCAAGTTTATCATTTTAAAAGGCTAATTGATCATTAGAAAACCTGTTCGCAATTATGTTAGCACAGCTGAAAACTGTTGTTCTGATTAAAGAAGCAATAAAACTATCTTTCTTTAGACTAGTTGAGTATCTGGAGCATCAGCATTTGTGGGTTCGAGTACAGGCACAAAATTGTCAGAAACGAATAACTTTCTTCTGAAACTCGTCAGTCTATTCTTGTTTTAAGAAATGAAGGCTATTCTTCACAGAACAGCGCAAACTGGCCCTAACCAGAATAGAAAGAGGAGTGGGAGGCCCCGATGCACAACTGAGCAAGAGGACAAGTACATTGGAGTGTCTAGTTTGAGAAACTTGCAGCTTCATTAAATAGTACCCGCAAAACACCAGTCTCAACATCAACAATTAAGAGGCAACTCCAGGAATGCTGGCCTTCTAGGCAGAGTTCCTCTGTCCAGTGTCTGTGTTGGCTTTTTTCTTTGCAACCCAGAGTCACTTTTTCTTTCAAAAACAAGGACATTTCTAAGTGAACCCAAACTTTTGAGTGGTAGTGTACATTTATGAACAGTCATCCACAAAACCCACAATCTGTAAGGCGCAAATAGCTAAATAAGGGAGAAGTAGTGTGATTCACATCATTGCGTTATGTAGATATCAATAATAAGTGAAATCCGTATTGCCAGTAGGCTACAACACTGCTGTCATCCTTACTGTACTTCCAAGCGTTTATTCAAGTTGGATGTATAATCTTTGCTGACAGCAGTCACACCATTGGAAGAGATAGCTTGGACTGTGGCCTACAAAAGTCTTCTCCTGCTCTTTTCCCGGAATCCATCAAAATGCATATGGTGTGTCATCATAGTGTTCTCTGACTTGTGGTCAGACTTGCTCAGGCGGAACAAATTTAAACTTGTGCCTTTTTTCAGTGCTGATTTGATTGTCATTGCGAAAACAACTGTTTCGCAAGAATCCTTTCTGAATTTAGAAGTAATCCTAGAGATAATCAACTTTATATTTTAATATGATCTGTGATCGGATTCTTTTTTTTTGCTTGTAGCGTAACGGATTACAGTTACAGTTTTGTTGTAACCAATTGCATGGAACGGATTACATATAACCCATTACTCACCAAACCTGAATGTCAATGTATCCATCCCTCCCTATTAATAAACCATTACAGTAAATGTAATTGCCGTTGTGATTGAATGCAGGTCTGGGACTTGGGCATGAGGTCTGAGTGGTACAGAGTTACTTTATTCTCATGCTTCTGAGAGATTAACTGATGGTGGACTGCTGAGCTTTGTTTTGGTGGACCCCTACAATTTAGCACTCAGCTGTTCAAATATGCTGTTTATATTAGCCTATAACGATTAATACATCTGTGTGTGTGCGTGTTTGCGCGTGTGTTTGCCCATCAGCGTTTCCAGGAACCTGGATCCAGTGACTGATGCAGGAGAAACCTTCTCGTATGAAGGTGTCGCATACAATACTTCCTCAAGCCCAAGCCAAACACCGTTCAATCCCTGATATAACTTCACACCTAATCCATCCGTCCTCCTCTCCCTGCTCTGGACGTTTGACCCCGATCTCTCTCCATTCAGACTCATTCAACTTCCAGCTGATGAGAACTTTTGTTTAGTTTGGCTTTGGGTGAAAGTTGAATTAAGGTCCCACAGAGGTCAATGACTCAATGAAAGTCCTCGCTACTTATCATTTTACAGTGTTTTTAACCAGGTTATAAACAGCTAAATACCACATAATTGTCTGCACTTACAATAAGTAAATGTAAATGCTTCTACGTTATAGTTTGGTACAAGACTAAAACAAATATTAATATTTAATTCTTTCTTGTTTTTGCAATGTGGAGAAAAGTTACTCTATTTGTATCAATATTTGAGAGTGCATTGGTGAATTGGGGCAGTGAATGCTATATATTTTTTCTGGGTCTGGCCAAACTCAGAGGGCTGTTGACAGGATTTAACAAACAGAGGGCATGAGCAACAACAGGACATTTCATTTAGTGATTTAGCTAAATGCTCTCAGACTGACCTAATCAGATTTCCCAGAGGGCAGCTTTGGTTAAGGCTCTTTTTGAGTGACAGGTGACATTGCTGTTTGTCAAAGTCAAAAGTGAGAAGAGAGATGTCAGTCTTGTTGACACACACCAGATTGCTCTTTCACTGAGTGGTTCAGAACTTAAAGATATGGATGTCAGTATTTCCTTAATACTCCTGATAAACTGAATTAGAATGAAGTGTACTAATCTCGGTTGATTGAACCTAAAATCAAGCAAATACTGACAGAGTTGTAATGTGATAAGAGTCCAATCAAATCAATTTGTATGTCACATGCGCTGAATACAACCTTTCTGTGAATTACTTACTTACAAGCCTTAACCAACAATGCATAATCATTTTAAAAAATAAGTAAGAAAATATATATTTTTTAAAGAAAATAATAAATAAATTAAGTAAGAAAAAAAGTGACACAATAAAATAACAATAATGAGGCTATATACAGGGGGTACCAGTACTGAGTCAATGTGTGTGTGTGTGTGGGGGGGGGGAGTACAGGTTAGTTTAGGTAATTGAAATAATATGTACATGTAGGTAGTGGTAAAGTGCATAGATAATAAACAGAGTAGCAGTAGCGGATAAAAGGCGATCAATGCAAATACTTCGGGTAGCCTTTTTAGGAACTGTTCAGCAGTCTAATGTCTTGGGGGAAGAAGCTGTTAAGGAGACTTTTTAGGAACTGTTCAGCAGTCTAATGTCTTGGGGGAAGAAGCTGTTAAGGAGCCTTTTTAGGAACTGTTCAGCAGTCTAATGTCTTGGGGGAAGAAGCTGTTAAGGAGCCTTTTTAGGAACTGTTCAGCATAATGTCTTGTGGGCAGAAGCTGCTAAGGAGCCTTTTGATAAACTGGTTAGCAGTCTAATGTCTTGGGTTCAGAAGCTGTTAAGGAGCCTTT
This sequence comes from Oncorhynchus tshawytscha, assembly GCF_018296145.1. Classification (NCBI taxonomy): domain Eukaryota; kingdom Metazoa; phylum Chordata; class Actinopteri; order Salmoniformes; family Salmonidae; genus Oncorhynchus; species Oncorhynchus tshawytscha. Next base: position 34,990,883 of record NC_056435.1, on the reverse strand, counting down.
TTAGGAACTGTTCAGCAGTCTAATGACTTGGGGGTAGAAGCTGTTAAGAAGCCTTTTGGACCTAGACTTGACTCTCCGGTACCACTTGCCGTGTGGTAGCAAAGAGATCAGCATTTGACTTGGGTGGCTGCAGTAACCGCCTGGTATAGAGGTCCTGGATGGCAAGAAGCTTGGCCCCAGCTATGTACTTGGACATACACACTACTCTTTGTAGTGCATTGCAGTTAGATGCCAAGCAGTTGCCATATCAAGCGGTGATGCAACCAGTAAGGATACTCTCAATGGTGCAGCTGTAGAACTTTTTGAGGATCTGAGGACCCATGCCAAATCTTTTCAGTCTCCTGAGGGGTAATAGGAGTTGATGTGCCCTCTTCACGACTGTCTTGGTGTGCTTGGACCATGATAGATTGTTAGTTATGTGGACGCCAAGGCACTTGAAGCTCTCGACCCGCTCCACTACAGCTCCGTCTATTTGAATGGGGGTGTGCCTGGCACCCCTTTTTATGTAGTCCACAATTAGCTCTTTTGTCTTGCTCACGTTGAGGGAGAGGTTGTTGTCCTGGCACCACACTGCCAGATCTCTGACCTCCTCCCTGTAGGCCGTCTCATCATTGTCGGTGATCAGGCCTACCACTGTTGTGTCATTGGCAAACTTAATGATGGTGTTGGAGTTTTGCGTGGCCATGCAGTCGTGGGTGAACAGGGAGTACAGGAGGGGACTGAGCATGTACACCTGAGGGGCCCCCGTGTTGACGATCAGCGCGGCAGATGTGTTGTTGACTTCCCTTACCACCTGGTAATCGAATAAGACAAGGTGCGATCTAGTCACTATGCAATGAAAATATTGACTTTACATGGAATGGACTAAAACAAGCATGCCTTAGCCCTTTAACAAGACTCTCCCCTTTCTCTTAAATGCACGACTGACACACACACACACACACACACACACACACACACACACACACACACACACACACACACACACACACACACACACACACTTTCATGATGCTTGGAGAGTGATTGGCTTGGGATCAATGTCACTGTCTAACATGGCTCTTCTGCTGTCTCTGCTATCTCATCTATTGGTGCCAAGGGACACATTCTGTTTGGGCCTTCGGTTCTTATGTGTTTCCTAAGTGAAAAGACAGCCTCATCCTCTGCTTGGGATACTCACCCAGTTAGAAGAGAGAGCTTTTCTTGGACACCCCACTCATATACAGTCCATTCATTTCATACTGTGCTGTTCCTCTACTGCCAGCAAAGAAATGGACAGTACCTGAGAACAGGCCAAACTCTGAAGGTTTCTCTCTACTTTAGCCTTCACATTTGCCAGAAAAGAGGGACATTGTTTTGTCTCGAACCAGATTTGATTCAGCTTCCCAAGAACCATTTTCAGATTCAAGAGCTCATAGGTAATTTCATTTGACCATGACCATAAAAAAAGCTATGTGTACGTGCTAAGAAATGCAAAACAATGTGTCAGCTCCCCTCGTAAATATAAGCTGAAAATATATGTGTGAAGTAAACTACAGCAGATGATACATGAATAATTCTGTGTCATTTCTGCTTCCCTGCTAGAATCCCATCCTGGTGAATGTATGGCCTGTATGAACGGGTCAACTTCCATTCCTACCTGTCACTTTGCTCTCTCTGCGTTTTGCTGATGTTTCTGTCTGAGTGCCTGGAGAGATGAGCTGTCTACATTTGTATCTCCCTCTTGCTGCCAGGATCCACCTCTGAGAGCTGCTCATCAGCCTGCCTGCCTGTCTGCCTGCCGGCTGCCCCACCGATGGGGTTTCAGATTCCTGTGAGCTCCGGGAGAAGCACTTATTTCACAATTAAACTGAGCGACTCTTATTAGCTCAGGGCCCCTTGGGGACAGCTCAAGGGAGGTGGTGACAAATTGCCATTTGTATGGAAGGCTAGCCTTGTTATGAACACCTTGAAGGGATTGTTTACCAATCACTCTATTCTAGCACTGAAATATACAGCCGTCTTCTCATTGGCTATTCAATCTCGTTTTACAGAAAGTAAGTGGTGGTGGCACACATTTCTCCCTTTTGATTGAGTTTTATCTCAAGTGTGTTGCTTGCCATATCCATTTAATCACACATTGAACATCTTTCTGAGTACTGATGAGTCATTGTGTTCCTGTGACTTCTGCAATCTTGAAGCACTTTCCATTTCCTGTCAGAATTATGAAGAGAACGCCAGAACATGACAGGAATCCAAGGAACATGTTCAATCATTTATTTTAGTGGGACGCTTCGTGAGTGAGGGAGAGTGAGTTTGGCTGCGGTACCTAGTGAACTTTTCCACAGTTTCACCTGGCTGCATCTGAGGGCTTTTTAGCCACGACGGGTCCATGGGATCCGGCGGTCAGCGGAGCCACCGGTGCATGAGTTCTGATAGGGACGGGGGTGGTGGTGGGTTGGTGGTGGAGTGGCGGGGGTCTGGAGACAGCTGTCCAGCTCATCCTCCCCTCACAGCCATTTATAATTAACACAGATGACCAGGTGGCTGTGTCCCTCTGTCCCTGCCAAGGCATACTTCCGACGACCTCCGACCTATCAGATATTCAGAAGCAGAGAATCAGTGAAGGAGCAATGGATCATGTTTACTGTTATAGTACTGCTGCCTCACTCACTCGGCTAACTTAGAAACAGTACTGTTTAGATTAATACAGGACAGAGGGAGGGACAGACAGAAAAATAGAATGTAAAGAAAAGAGAGGAGCATGGGGAGATGAAAAGAGACAAAGTAAAGAGTGAGGGGTGGAGGCAAAGAGAGAAAAAGAAACGCAAGGAGAAAGAGAAAGCAAGGGAGAGATAGAGCCAGACACAGACAGAACGAGAAAAATATAGCTTTGTAGCTTTGGCTGGGCTGAAGGCTGAGGGCTGCAGGGAGCTCCCAGGAGGCCAGGTCTAGGGAACAGGAAGTTATGGAGGCACCTGCGATTCTCATTCCTATAGACGACAACAGCCCTGCAGCAATGCTAGAGCAGCAGTACAGCAGTGCTAGCTACAGTACAACGTTCCCCCATGGAGCTCATGTTAAAGCTCTCATATGATTCATTTCTGACCCTGGTCACTGACTGAGCCCAGCTGAATAACAGCCAGCCAACCAACCAACCAACTAACTAACTAACTAACTAACTAACTAACTAACCAACTAACTAACCAACTAACCAACTAACCAACTAACCAACCAACCAACCACTAGCAGTTTGGGCACCAGGACCTGTTTAATCAAAACCACAGACTAACAACTGACCTTTAACACCAATCCCTCCCTGCCAATCGTTCCCCCCCAGCCACCCCTAACCCCACTCCCATTCCCCCTACGTGCTGTTGCTAGGACAGCCTTAAAGGTTTTTCCAGATGTGTCTGGGACTTGTGACTATAGTTCTGCACTCTCCCTGCTACCCTGCCTGCATCCACAAACAATGTTAGGGTTATTATCGCCTGTGGACCCATCCACCAACAGCCTGAGCTCTAGAATAGGTTGAGGCTCACACGTTGTATGTGATCTTCTATCGCCATCAAAATGGTCCGGGGCTGAGGTCCTGACTGAGACCCAAGGTTAGCGAACAAGCCATATCCAGTTTCTGTGTGCAACCAGAATACCTCAGACTTCCTGTGCACATGTTCTGGGTAGTGTTCATGTCTGACTCGGCTTGGCCATTAGAGGACCTGTTAGATCGCGATTCCATTTTTCATCTGTTTGTTTCTATACTTTTAGGAATCTTTTTGTGATTAATAACGGAAACAAATTATAGCTACTGTTTGGCACAGTTTCCTGCATGATCACTATTTTCTGCCAATCAAGTTTATTCTGCTGCAGATTTCATTCAGTAATTCACCTGGTCCACAGAAAGAGGCCTGATTCAGTAGCCAATGAAGTGACCCTGTGCTGTAAAGTACAGAGATGTGGCCCACTAATATCCCAGTGCCCGCTCTACCCTTCTCTGGCCCCCCACCCAGCCCCACCTCGCCTCTCTTTGTTTGCTTTGGCAGTGGGGAGCACATCCGTCATGCCACCTGCCACAGCTGCCAGCACCCCGTGCCTCCCTCCTGGCCCATGCCTCTGCCAGTGTGCTAAAGGGCGAGCCACGTGTCCCCACCAGCCCCTAAATGGGTGACAATATTGCTGTCCTTGCCCATCAGGGGAAAACAGGTGTGTGATTCTTTTTTAAATACATGGCCCCCACAAGTGGGGAGAACATTTTTCTCTGTCCACAGAACCAGAGGGGAGGTGTGGTGTTAAGAGTCAGTGTGAGGGCGGTGAGGGGGAAGATGGGTGAACAGGGGATAGGGGGTCTTCAGACAGTTTGAAAGGTTCCACTGTATTCTGGTCCAGTTAAAGTCCCTGGTGAAGACTAGAGGGCCTTCAACTAATTACATCCAAACTAAGATTTTGGACCTTCGATTCAGTAGCTGCAACAAACACATTAATACACTATTTTTTGAGGGTTTACTATTCATAATGACACAACATTATCACTGCAGAATATTACCAAATGAATGAACAATTGTTTAAAAACAAATCATAATCTGGTGAACGCACAAAGCAGTGTGATAAAGTCAGGTTGTCACACCCTGGCCATAGAGAGGTTTTTATTCTCTATTTTGGTTAGGCCAGGGTGTGACTAGGGTGGGCATTCTATGTTCATTTTCTATGTTTTGGTTTTTCTTTGTTGTTTGGCCGGGTGTGGTTCTCAATCGTTGTCTCTGATTGAGAACCATACTTAGGTAGCCTGTTTTCCCACTGTTAGTTGTGGGTGGTTATTTTCTGTTTAGTGTTGGTTGCACCTTGCAGAACTGTTTCGGCTATTGTTTTTGTTATTTTCTATTCAGTGTTTAGTCAGTTACGCTAATAAAGATGAACACGTACCCCGCTGCATTATGGTCCAATGACTTCTCTACTTCTTCCGACGAAAGCCGTGACGCAGGTGGTCTGTTGAAGAGACTCCTTCATTTGACCAGAGGAGGTAAAGACATTTAATGCGGGGCCTCCAGTGTAAAGACGTTTTATGCGGGGCCTCCAGTGTAAAGACGTTTTATGCAGGGCCTCCAGTGTAAAGACGTTTTATGCGGGGCCTCCAGTGTAAAGACGTTTTATGCGGGGCCTCCAGTGTAAAGACGTTTTATGCGGGGCCTCCAGTGTATTGTTGGTGGCCTGAATGGGATGCTGTGGCCTGGTTGCCGAGGTGAATTTAGCTCTGAGGCCTCTGAGTGTGAGTGGCATCTCCACACACCTGCATCAAGGCCTCTTTGTCCAAATGACCATATGTGCAGCGCAGAGAACCAGCACTGTATAGTGCCTGTGAGCACGCTAGCCGTTGCCACAACTAGGCCACAGTGAAAGAGAGAGCACCTGCTTTTGTCCACACGAGTCTGATGGACTGATAGGATCACTCTGACCTCCTCCTCTTCTTCCACTTATTGGTAGTCTATCTTGGCTGTTAACAGACCCGTTTTGTGTGGGTGATAATCTCAACCAATGTCTCAGACAGGCAGAGCCAGCTGAGAGAAGGGATGTAAAGTGCTTTCGGAAAGTATTCCGACCCCTTGACGTTTTCCACATTTTGTTACGTTACAGCCTTATTGTAACGATGACGCCGTGAGTCGAGAAGGAGGTGCAGTTAAAACGTTTCATGAAAACAACAAACATGAAACAAGACAGTGTAACAGACACGAGGTAACAGGAACACAGGTGCAATACCAACTGAGGAGTGAACAAAAGGAAGGGACCTATAAAGGGGAGGTAATGAGGTGGTTCGTATTCCGGCGTCGCCGCACGCCGGAGGGGTGGAGCAGGAGACATGACACTTATTCTAAACTGTATTAAATCTTTTTATTTCTTATCAACCTACACACAATACCCCATAATGACAAAGCAAAAAAAAATATGTAAATGTTACCTCAGGTATTTAAATAAAATACTGAAATATCAGTAAGTATTCAGACCCTTTACTCAGTACTTTGTTAAAGCGCCTTTGGCAGAGATTACAGCCTCGAGTCTGGTATGACGCTACAAGCTTGGCAAATCTGTATTTAGGGAGTTTCTCCCATTCTTCTCTGCAGATCCTCTCCAGGTCTGTCAGGTTGTATGGGGAGCCTCGCTGCATTGCTATTTCCAGGTCTCTCCATAGATGTTCGGGCTTCAGAGAAGTCTGGGCTCTGGCTGGGCCATTCAAAGACATTCAGAGATTTGTCCAGAAGCCACTCCTGTATGGTCTTGGCTGTGTGCTTAGGGACATTGTCCTGTTGGAAGGTAAATCTTCGCCCCAGTCTGAGGTCCTGAGCGCTCTGGAGAAGGTTTTCATCAACTAGTTTCCCAGTCCGTGCCGCTGAAAAAACATCCCCATAGCATGATGCTGCCATCACCATGCTTCACCTTGGTCGCCTCCCTGACCAAGGCCCTTCTCCCCCGATTGCTCAGTTTGGTGTGGCTGCCAGCTCTAGGAAGAGCCTCGGTGGTTCTAAACTTCTTCCATTTTAAGAATGAAGGAGGCCATTGTGTTCTTGGGGACCTTCAACGCTGCAGACATTTTTTGGTACCCTTCCCCAGATCTGTGCCTCGACACAATCCTGTCTCGGAGCTCTACGGACAATTCCTTCGACCGCATTGGTTGGTTTTTGCTCTGACATGCACTGTGAACTATGTGACCTTATATAGACAGATGTGAGCCTTTCCAAATCCAATCAATTGAATTTACCATAGGTAGAAAACATCTCAAGGATGATCAATGTAAACAAGTTGAACCTGAGCTCAATTTCGAGTGTCATAGCAAAAGGTCTGAATACTTATGTAAATAAAGTATTTTTAAAACCATTTTTTATACATTTGCAAACAGTTCTAAAAACCTGTTTTTGCTTTGTCATTATGGGGTATTGTGTGTAGATTGATGAGGGGGAAAAAAACTATTTTATACATTTTAGAATATGGCTGTAACGTAACTGTAACGCTTGTTGTCTGGGGAAGGAGAGGAGGACCAATGCACAGCGTGGTAAGTGTTCATATTTTAAATATTTTAATGAACACTGAAAACAAAACAATAAACAACCAACGAACAGTCCTGTAAGGTGCAACACAACACTAAACAGAAAATAACCACCCACAAAACACAATGGAAATCAGGCTACCTAAATATGGTTCTCAATCAGGGACAATGATTGACAGCTGCCTCTGATTGAGAACCATACCCGGCCAAACACAGAAATAGAAAATCATAGACAAACTAACATAGACAACCCACCCAACTCACACCCTGACCATACTAAAACAAAAGACAAAACAAAGGAACTAAGGTCAGAACGTGACAGTAGCAAAATGTGTAAAAAGTCATGGGGTCTGAATACTTTCCGAAGGCACTGTATTGGTAGGTATGTAAACGGTATATCAATTCTAAAACTAACCATTGGGATTCACATCAGTGAGGATGAATTAGTGTAGTTCAACAAGCCCATAGTCTAGCCCAGGGGTACTCAACTCTGACCCTACGAGGTCCGGAGCCTCCTGGTTTTCTGTTCTTCCTGATAATTCATTGCACCCACCTAAATCAGTCCTTAATTAGAGGAGAACAATGAAAAAAACACAGTGGAACTGGCTTGAAGGTCCAGAGCTGAATTGTAGGTCTAGTCCATGCAGCCATCAGACAGAGCAGAGCTGAAAGCTGACTCCCATAGCTCCCATGCAGGTGAAGGGGTAGGAGAGGTAGGATAACCCCAGTGTCATACCTCCCAGGGGGTACATCAGGTCCCCTCGCCGCCCTCCCTCACAGCCAACATCATCTACTGATTCTTTCACCATGTGACAAGACCTCTGTCACAGCACCCCGAATGAAAGCGAGCCTTTCTTCTCCTCCCTGTCTGGGCCATCTGACAATCCAATATGCTGGGCCAACGGTAACCATACACTACTCCTCCTCCTTATCCTCCTTATCATGCCCCTAACTACTCCTCAGCCATGGCTCTCTGCTTCTCTCCTCGATCACTCCCTTCCTCTCTCTCTATCCCCCTCTCGTTCGTCCTATACTCCTCTCTTTCAGTTGTTGTGGCAGAGATCCACAGAGAGGTGATCGTTGGAAGTGCAGGTGTCTGATTTTCATTAGAATTGCAAATTGAAGCGGATGCCTGATCTGATAAGGAGACGCGTCTGGGACTCACTGTGCTCTCTTTCAGCTCAGGGAGGACGAGCAGGGATCATTAAACCATACACCACACCCCAGGGGACAGGACGATCCCCCTTACCTTGACCCCTCTCTCACCAGCCTCCCACCGTGTCACAATGGACAATGCCATGGGAGCCAAAGACCTCCAAAGGAGTCTGGGATGAGACAAGACTAAGTCAATTGTGTGCTATATTTTCAAACAATGTAAACCCATTTCCATAAAACAATGTGTTATCACAATATTGTAACTACAGTAATTACTGTTTAGTTACACAGGTACAAGAGAAACGTAATGTAACGTGTTACCATCCTGTCCTGAACGTGTATTCATGTCATCTACACTGTTAGATCCTGCATGTCATTACAAAGACACTGTAAATAGTGAACATGATAATAGTAAATGGATCTAAAGTGGTACAACGCTGTGGATAAAAAGCACAGAGCAACACCAGCTGGTGAAGAGAGCAACAGCTTTACACCTCTCCCCTCTCAGTGAAATATCACATCACATTTCTGGCACCAAAAATCACAATTAACAAAGAGGATTTGTCAACCTTCCAAGTTTAGGGAAACAACCGATTTGCGTTGTACTGTGAAAAGCACTGCAGCTCGGCCACATCATGCTTGCTTGTTAAATCTCATTGACAAGTCCAGTTTGTAAAAGGATAACCTTTCCTTTGTAAATGTCTTTGTAAATGTCTTTGTAAATGTCCTCCTTCTGTCTATGTGAGAAACATTTCCCCCCTAAAGAGACACACCTTCCTCCCCATAGTCATTGCTCCCTCCACACTCCCCCAGGGTGAAGTGTTGAAAATCATAATTTCCCGTGGGCATGTTGCCGTGGTGAAGGCTTGCAGAAACACGGTCGGTCGGCTTTTGTGCTCCCAACATGCACCTGAATGTGTTTGTGAAAGGACATGACAGGCTGGAACGAAGGAACAGCTATGTCAATACAGCCAAAATGGGAAAAACAAAAATTTTTGAGTCAAGTGTCACTTCAGTTATTTTCACCTCTACTGGAGCTCACCCCCGTACAAAAACACACACACAGACCCCACCCTCACACACACAGACCCCATCCACCCACCCAGACCCCACCCTCACACACACAGACCCCACCCTCACACAAATCAAATCAATTCACATTTTATTTGTCACTTGCGCCGAATACCTTACCGTGAAATGCTTACTTACAAGCCCTTAACCAACAAGGCAGTTTATAGAAAAATAAGAGTAAAAAAAAAAATGTACTAAATAAACTAAAGTAAAAAATAAAAGAGCAACAATAAGATAACAATAACGAGGCTATATACAAGGAGTACCGGTACCTAGTCAATGTGCGAGGGTACAGGTTAGTCGAGGTAATTGAGGTAATATGTAGGTAGAGGTAAAGTGCATAGAAAATCAACAGAGAGTAGCAGCAGAGTAAAAATGCAAATAGTCCTGGTTGCCATTTGGTTAGTTATTCAGGAGTCTTATGGCTTGGGGGTCGAAGCTATTAAGAAACCTTTTGGACCTAGACTTGGCGCTCCGGTAATGCATGTCGTGCGGTAGCAAAGAGAACAATCTATGACTAGGGTGGCTGGAGTCTTTGGCAATTTTTAGGGCCTTCCTCTGACACCGCCTGGTATAGAGGTTCTGGATGGCAGGAAGCTTGGCACCAGTGATGTACAAGGCCGTACGCACTACCCTCTGTAGCGCGTTGCGGTCAGAGGATGGGCAGTTGCCATACCAGGCGGTGATGCAACCGGTCATGATTCTCTCGATGGTGCAGCTGTAGAACTTTTTGAGGATCTGAGGACCCATGCCAAATCTTTTCTGTGTACAGGAGCGGACTAAGCACGCACCCCTGAGGGGTCCCTGTGTTGAGGATCAGCGTGGCAGATGTGTTGTTACCTACCCTTTACCACCTGGGGGCGGCCAGTCAGGAAGTCCAGGATCCAGTTGCAGAGGAAAGTGTTTAGTCCCAGTGTCCTTAGCTTAGTGATGAGCTTTGTGGGCACTTTGGTGTTGAACGCTGAGCTGTAGTTTGTGAACAGAATTCCCAGGTAGGTGTTCCTTTTGTCCAAGTGGGAAAGGACAATGTTGAGTGCAATAGAGATTGCATTATCTGTGGATCTGTTTGGGTGGTATGCAAATTGGACTGGGTCTTGGATTTCTGGGATGATGGTGTTGATCTGAACCATGACCAGCCTTTCAAAGCACTTCATAGCTATAGATGTGAGTGCTACATGTCGGTAGTCATTTAGACAGGTTACCTTGGTGTTCTTTGGCACAGGGACTATGATGGTCTGCTAGAATCATGTAGTTATTACAGCCTCAGCCAGGAACAGGTTGAAAATATCAGTGAAGACGCTTGACAGTTGTTCAGCTCATGCACGTCCGTCTGGCCCTGCGGCCTTGTGAATATTGACCTGTTTAAAGGTCTTACTCAGTCGTCTGGAACAGCTGGTGCAATCATGCATGCTTCAGTGTTGCTTGCCCCGAAATGCGTATATAAGTAATTTAGCATATCTGGTAGGCTTGTGTCTCTGGGCAGCTCGCGGCTGGGCTTACCTTTGTAGTCCATAATAGTTTGCAAGCCCTGCCACATCCGATGAGAGTCGGAGCCGGTGTTTAATGGTTTGTCTGATGGCATAGTGGGATTTCTTAGAAGCATCCAGGTTAGAGTTCCGCTCCTTGAAAGAGGTATCTCTACCCTTTAGCTTAGTGCGGATGTTGCCTGTAATCCATGGCTTCTGATTGGTGTATGTACAACGTCATGTATGTACATTGCTGTAGGGACAACGTCATCGATGCACTTATTGATGAAGCCGGTGACTGATGTTGTATACTGCTCAATGCCGTCGAATGAGTCCCGGGAATATTTTCCAGTCTGTGCTAGCAAAACAGTCCTGCAGCTTAGCATCTGCGTATTTGACTACCGTATTGAGCGAGTCACTGGTACTTACTGCTTTAGTTTTGGCTTTTAAGCAGGAATCAGGAGGTTAGAATTATGGTCAGATTTGCCAAAGGGAGGGCGAGGGAGGGCGAGGGAGAGCTTTGTACGCATCTCTGTGTGTGGAGTAAAGGTGGTCGAGAGTTTCCTCTGGTTGCACATGTGACATGCTGGTAGATATGAGGTAAACGGTTTTAAGTTTCCCTGCATTAAGGTCCCCGGCCACTAGGAGTGCCGCCTCTGGATGAGCATTTTCTTGTTTGCTTATGGCTTTATATAGCTCGTTGAGTGCGGTCTTAGTGCCAGCATCGGTTTGTGGTGGTAAATAGACAGCTACAAAAAATATAGATGAAAACTGTCTTGGTAAATAATGTGGTCTACAGCTTATCATGAGATACTCTACCTCAGGTGAGCAAAACTAATATTAAGACTTCCTTAATATTCGATTTTGCACACCAGCTGTTATTGACAAATTGACACAGACCGCCACCCATTTTCTTAACAGAGGCAGCTGTTCTGTCCTGCCAATGCACGGAAGAAACAGCCAACTGCATATTATCCATGTCGTCGTTCAGCCACGACTCGTGTAACATAAGATATTATAGTTTTTAATGTTCCGTTGGTAGGATAGTCTTGAAAGGAGCTCATCTAGTTTATTCTCCAATGATTGCACGTTGGCAAGTAGGACGGATTGTAGAGGCAGGTTACCCACTCACCGACGAATTTACACAAGGCACCCGGGCCTACGTCCCCTGTATCGACATCTTCTCTTCATGCAAATGACAGGGATTTGGGCCTGGTCGGGTATCTGGAGTAAATCCTTTGCCTTCAATTCGTTAAAGAAAAAATCTTTGTCCAGTTCAAGGTGAGTAATCACTGTTCTGATATCCAGAAGCTCTTTTCTGTCATAAGAGACGGTGGCAGAGACATTATGTACAAAATAAGTTACAAACAGCGAAAAAAATACTCAAAATAGCACAATTGGTTAGGAGCCCATAAAACGACAGCCATTTCCTCCGGCGCCACACACTGCAGACATCAGTGTAATCTAAAAAGAGACAGTTACATTTTTCTCCTATACTACTGTATAAGAGTCCTATACTCTTCAGCTTCGTGGGTGAGAAGAAAACAAAAAACAGATTTTATATCTTTTCTCTTTCTGTAGTATACTAAAATTAAACTTCTTTTCAAGTGAGATTTTGCAATAAATACTGTACGATATCATTCATACGTCAGTGGTATATTTTGCATCTCTCAAAACTCTCTCTCAAAAGGGTTTAAAATTCTATGGTTACATCTAACTCTATCTCTCTGCTCATGAACAGGCAGTTAACCCACTGTTCCTAGGCCGTCATTGAAAATAAGAATTTGTTCTTAACTGACTTGCCTAGTTAAATAATGGTTAAAAAAAATAAAATAAAAAATTAAGAGCCCTCTGAGGCAGATCCACTCTAGCCCGTGCCCCTGACTGTGCCCTCATTGCCCTGGGTCGGGTTTACAGTTCAGACCGGTTTAACACACATATTCTCTATTCAGCTGGACACGGCTGTAGAGTGCACCTGGTGGTGTCCATGTTCTCACGACATTGTGTCATTCCACAGCACCTGTTGGTAGAACCGTCAGAAACAGATGTTCCAGCCACATACCAGCAGTAAGGCATGACTATTGATTTGAAGGAAATCCCTGTCAGGATCCATCATAGAGTTTGCTTTGAGCTGTGGTGTGGGAGCATTGCAGTGCCATACTGTGCTGCTCAGAAATTAACTCGGGGAATACACTCTCACCCAAAGCCAGGAAAGCTGTTTCCTGTCATGTTATGACACATGCACACACACAAACATACTCTTGTAATTCAATGTGTCAATTTGTATTTATTTACAGTAAGTCCAGTGAAAGGATATAAACATGTTCATACAAAGAAAAGAATTCATGACGGTTCTTTTCCTCTGTGACTTGATACAAATGTACAGTATTACATCTGAACAGCGTGCTTTCTCTGTTTCGTTGATGGTGTAGCGTGATATGCAGCAGTCTGAAGATATAGATCACAGGGCATATTTGCTGACGAACGTGATTGTTAAGAAGAAGTACGGCTTGACAGCGTAACAATGACAGCCGTCATTGTAAATAAGAATTTGTTCTTAACTGACTTGCCTGGTTAAATAAAAAATAAAAAGCAAGTGGATGACTTATGGAGCAAATCTGCCTTACAGCGCTCTGTTATCTCCTCACACTGAGATACCTGAAAAAGATTGAGAGTGACTACGAACAATTAAACATAGTTTGGGTGAGTGAGTGAGTGAGTGAGTGAGTGAGTGAGTGAGTGAGTGAGTGAGAGAGTGGGGAGTGACCCTCTAGGAGGCTGGTGGGAGGAGCTATAAGAGGACGGGCTCATTGTAATGGCTGGAATGGAATCATGGGAATGGTACCAAACACATGGAAATTGTTTGACTTCATTCCATTGATTCCAATCCTTCCATTACAATGAACCTGTCCTCCCATAGCTCCTCCCGCCAGCCTCCTCTGGGAGTGACTTACTGAAATAATGAATTAGTGAACAAGGGATGAGTGAATGAATAAGTGAGTGAGAGTGAATGAGAGACAGGAATGGAGGAGGGAGGGAGTGGGCTAGAGGATTGCAGAGAGTGGGAGAGTGTTCACCTCTTTCGCCATAAAATCCAACGGCCACAAGAAAGCTCTCTAAGAGAACAGGCTGTACAGCTGTAACTTCCAAATATAGAAAAGGCTCTCATCTTTATTACTACTTTTTAGTTAACTGTCCCTTTAATTGCACTTTCTGGTTAACTGTACCTTTTAACTGCAGGCACCACAAAGCAATAAAGATTGCAGCGACGTATCAGTCCTCAATGGCGCTGCCCATGTGAACATAGGCTTTATGGCACTAGAGACGTCTATACAGCTCTATGCTCTGAGCATTTCCCTTATTAAATACCTGAGTTCCCTGTGTCTTTCAGTTCAGTGCCAAACAATCAATGCCTCTTGAAAACACTCTCCAGCATGTATCCCTTTTATTTATGTTATCTGTGCTTCCAATACCCAACCACACACAAGTCAATAACGGAAATGAAACTGGATTATGATTGAGTGGAGAAAATAAACCGGAGCTGCAACTCTAAACCGAAAGTCTCTCTGCTCCTATCCTTGTCCTCTATTTGGGACTCCCATACCTGTATCAGCTCCTACCGCACCCAGTGTATTCAGAATAGGCAACCAGCCTTAACACCCACAAACTTACGGACAATTACTGATTTTGGTTGCCGTGGCAATGTCATTTCTGACAGAGCAATGTTATTTACAAAATAGCTTAAACAAAGCAAACTGCAGCCTGACAATGGGCCTTTGGGCATGACTTTTTCTCCCTCTTGTCCCAAAAAATGATGCATTCTTCCTCAGTGACTTCAAACGGTCCAGCTACAAAAACATTATTGTATGTTCCCTGCATTACAGGCATCCCAATACAGAGACAGGCCCTCCTCTCAGAGGCTGAGGGGTCCTCAATCCCTGGCACTTTTCTTGTCATTGTGCAGTTTTTGTGAATGGGGCCGCAAGTGGGGTTTGGTGTGGGTGTGTGTGACATGTGTGTCCCTCACACACAGACCCCATCTGTTGATGGCTGGACACAGTCTGGGAACGTGTGTGCAGGCAAAGAATTCACACACAGCACAAAGGTCCAATTATGAGCCCAAACTCTGAGGAGGGAGGAGGGCTGCTTTGGAGAAGGATAATAGAGGCTTGTCCATCTCAGATGGGGGTATGATGGTTTCCTTGCCTCTCCCCTTCCCCCTCTCCTACCAACTCCGATGAAGTTGTAGGGTAACTTTACTTTGAAGCAAAATATATAACAATACAACAACAAAATGATACGTTTTCAAATGACATAACTTGACATCTAGTATAGTAAATACATTTATTTTTTTTATTTTTTTATTTCACCTTTATTTAACCAGGTAGGCTAGTTGAGAACATTTGAGATACTACTTTAGGTTTAAGAAAAAAACCTGGACAGAGCAATCTCCCGTGTCGAAATCCCCCTTGAAAACTTCACCTTCAGTCTGTGTGAACTCTGTGAAAGCTGATTAGATAGCCTCTATTGGGAGGCGGCGATAATGCCCTGTAAGCGTCACCTTTCATCCGGCGCAGTCACAGGAGTGACAGAAGTTGTGCCAGCTCACAACTTTGATTCCTTATCTCACATTTCAACAATCTACTTTTGCAAAAAATGTTCTCTCCTTCATTACACATCTATTTTATCTTGACAAAATGTCAAGCTACTCTACTTTTATTTCACACTTTGTAGTTTGCGAGACGTTGTGACTGCTTTCATCTCTCCCGTCTTGTTTAAACTGGACAAAGTGTTACTTCTCTTGTTGTGATACCAGAGGCTGGGAGTGTGTACTGGTCCAAACTTTGACACTTCTGGCCTGAGTCAAAATAAACAACCGCAGTAACATGACCGAGTTAGGCAGCACAAAAGCAATGTGGATAATTCACTTTGAAAGGCATGATAAAAGTTTGCCTATCTGCTCCTGCAGGGCTGTTCTCCACGTACTCATCGTTTGCCAAAGCAACTCAATATGTTTTTGTAATCTGCAGGTTATATGCACTCCCGTATGGTATACGAAACACATTTCACATTTGCAGCATTTCAAATGCATAGACATTCAGTTGCAGACCAGTCCAGGGACTCAGCATTGCATCTCGTACTTTGTTGCAGTTGTGCGTACAAGATTGTGTCTTTGTGCATACCATTAGGGATATACAGTAGGCTCTGGAGAGCACATGTGAGCATGAGTGCAAATATGTAGGTGTAAGATGTATGTATGAACAAACATGCAGGCGTGTATGTGTATGTGTGTGTGTGTGTGTGTGTGTGTGTGTGTGTGTGTGTGTGTGTGAGTGTGTGTGTGCGTGGGCGCGTGTGTTTGTGTTCTGTTACTGACATCAGAGTGTCAGCAGCTGGTCAACTCTTCTCACACACCAGGTGTGACCTGTAGCTTTCAGCGCTGTGTCAGCACATAGCCTAGCAACATGACACTGTTTAACACAACGGACACACACACACACACATACACACACACACACAAACACACGTGAGTACGCAAGCACACACATCTGTGTAGTGCATCCATATAGTATACAGTGCCTTGCGAAAGTATTCGGCCCCCTTGAACTTTGCGACCTTTTGCCACATTTCAGGCTTCAAACATAAAGATATAAAACTGTATTTTTTTGTGAAGAATCAACAACAAGTGGGACACAATCATGAAGTGGAACGACATTTATTGGATATTTCAAACTTTTTTAACAAATCAAAAACGGAAAAATTGGGCGTGCAAAATTATTCAGACCCGTTACTTTCAGTGCATCAAACTCTCTCCAGAAGTTCAGTGAGGATCTCTGAATGATCCAATGTTGACCTAAATGACTAATGATGATAAATACAATCCACCTGTGTGTAATCAAGACTCCGTATAAATGCACCTGCACTGTGATAGTCTCAGAGGTCCGTTAAAAGCGCAGAGAGCATCATGAAGAACAAGGAACACACCAGGCAGGTCCGAGATACTGTTGTGAAGAAGTTTAAAGCCGGATTTGGATACAAAAAGATTTCCCAAGCTTTAAACATCCCAAGGAGCACTGTGCAAGCGATAATATTGAAATGGAAGGAGTATCAGACCACTGCAAATCTACCAAGACCTGGCCGTCCCTCTAAACTTTCAGCTCATACAAGGAGAAGACTGATCAGAGATGCAGCCAAGAGGCCCATGATCACTCTGGATGAACTGCAGAGATCTACAGCTGAGGTGGGCGACTCTGTCCATGGTACAACAATCAGTCGTATATTGCACAAATCTGGCCTTTATGGAAGAGTGGCAAGAAGAAAGCCATTTCTTAAAGATATCCATAAAAAGTGTCGTTTAAAGTTTGCCACAAGCCACCTGGGAGACACACCAAACATGTGGAAGAAGGTGCTCTGGTCAGATGAAACCAAAATTGAACTTTTTGGCAACAATGCAAAACGTTATGTTTGGCGTAAAAGCAACACAGCTCATCACCCTGAACACACCATCCCCACTGTCAAACATGCTGGTGGCAGCATCATGGTTTGGGCCTGCTTTTCTTCAGCAGGGACAGGGAAGATGGTTAAAATTGATGGGAAGATGGATGGAGCCAAATACAGGACCATTCTGGAAGAAAACCTGATGGAGTCTGCAAAAGACCTGAGACTGGGATGGAGATTTGTCTTCCAACAAGACAATGATCCAAAACATAAAGCAAAATCTACAATGGAATGGTTCAAAAATAAACATATCCAGGTGTTAGAATGGCCAAGTCAAAGTCCAGACCTGAATCCAATCGAGAATCTGTGGAAAGAACTGTAAACTGCTGTTCACAAATGCTCTCCATCCAACCTCACTGAGCTCGAGCTGTTTTGCAAGGAGGAATGGGAAAAAATGTCAGTCTCTCGATGTGCAAAACTGATAGAGACATACCCCAAGCGACTTACAGCTGTAATCGCAGCAAAAGGTGGCGCTACAAAGTATTAACTTAAGGGGGCTGAATAATTTTGCACGCCCAATTTTTCAGTTTTTGATTTGTTAAAAAAGTTTGAAATATCCAATAAATGTCGTTCCACTTCATGATTGTGTCCCACTTGTTGTTGATTCTTCACAAAAAAATACAGTTTTAAATCTTTATGTTTGAAGCCTGAAATGTGGCAAAAGGTCGCAAAGTTCAAGGGGGCCGAATACTTTCGCAAGGCACTGTAAGTACCAATATAATGTTTTCCTTTTAGAACTTTATATCTCACATGGAAGCGACTTCACCATCATTGGCAATTTCACCACAGCTTGATCATTGACTTATGTATGAATATTTTTGTAGGGCAGGATATAGTTGTAAACTAATTGTGGTCATCTTCTGGTTGTGTGGCTGTGGTGTGATCATGACTATTCAAACTGAGGCCACAGAGACAGATGGGCTTGTACTGCCTCTGTCACTTGTGTGTCCCTATCACTTCAATTATGGCTCACATCAGCACTGGGAATATGACAAGCCTGCATGCCTCTCTCTCTCACACACGGACGCATCAACTGACCTAACACACTCTTACAACTTTGGTAAGGATCAAGCCATGTCTATGTTCAGATAGTGAGTCGTGCCCTCTATCTCTGTTTGACCCATGTCAGGACAAGACAATGCATCAACTTTTACTAATTACTGGTTAACAGTAAATACTTTATTGAACCACGATAATCTGTAGAATTCATATTTTTCTTATGAGGAAAACAATGGCGGACGAGAGCAACTGATACGAGCAGGCGCTGACAGACACGGTAAGACACAGACACCAGTCCGGGTCACAACATTAGACCGCACTGCAGACTTCCCAATCATCTCCAAATTCACATAATCCCACCGTCCGGATTTAAAGGTTATTGCATGTGTTCTATTCTTTGTCTCAGGGGTCACTTTTGAGGCTGAGGTGACTCTGAGGTGAACACTGAAGGATTGTAGCACAACGGGATAATGTAGTGTTGATGTAACACACAGCATCCCAACCCGTGCGTAACGCTCATTCATTTTGATGGAAATAATCTGCGATGACAAACCTTTGAGGGCGGTTACCTGTTGAATAATATTATTCAAGGCCGTTACAGTAGTGAAGGGTGCATGGGGAGGTACAGGCAGGGCAGGCCAATCTATTGTGAGGCCAGTTGAATGTTTGAACAGAACACCGAAGGTCATGGGTGACACCTGTTTTCTGTCTCATCTCCAACGTCAAGTTGAGTCTCTGCAGGGATTCTAACCCCCACCCACTCTGGCTCAAATACCCTAGTCTTCCTTTCCTAAATAGCCTACAATTAAAGGAAGGGACAAAATTTCAACGGTTGTAATTCCGAATTATAAATTCATTCCCAAGTTGAAATGAAAGGAAGGCATATCTCTATTGGAAATGTACTCTTTGGGATTTATGCATGAAAACTTATTCTGGTTTGAGCGCCATATACAATTGGATAAACGTATGTGTGAGCATCTGTTAGGGCCTAAAGAAACACTATAGCCCAATTACTAGAAATGTGAATGGAGACAGATTGCCCCCTTGTGGGAGCTGTGAACAATGTTGAGTTGCCCTTGTGCCGAGACTAAGTAGTAGGCCGCTAAGCAAATTCACACAGCTTGCCTCACATTAGATAGGATCATGGTCTGTTAGGCAGGCTATAAATCATGATCCCTTATTGATGTCACTTATTAAATCCACTTCAATCAGTGTAGATGAAGGGGAGGAAGGAGACAGGTTAAAAATATGTATTTTTAAGCCTTGAGACAATTGAGACATGGATGGTGTATGTATGCCATTCAAAGGGTGAATGGGCAAGACAACAGATTTAACCCTTGTGTCGTGTTAAGGGTCAAAAATTACCTGCCACAATGTTTAACAGCAGAGAAAACCCACTAAGTTATCTTTTTTCAACTTGAAATTTCATTAATTTTCCTCGAGTGACCCCAACATTAGAAAAAGTGAAACATCACCTCTGTTCATATTTCCATGAAAGCTGTACACCACGAGGGTACAAAGATTGTCTTATAGGGTCATTTTTGACAAGGCAGTTATAAAATCATTTACACACCACAAAAAACACAAAGACACACACACAAACAATGAGAAATTGAGATTAGGTGTGCTACTGATTGAACTCAGACAAAACTCAAATTTTCTTGTGCATGTGCAGCATCTCCCCTCCATGACCCCACACATGACTCAAGTTCACAGACAAAATAAAAACAATTTCAGACAAAATAAACAACATTTCAGACAAAATAAACATTTCTTGAAAGCTTCGTTTAGTAATGGGGAATGCAGTCAGAAGCTATAAAGGTGCTGCAGATGACAGTCCCCCTAGTTCTCTCTTTGCTGAACCATGAGTGTACGTTTCAGTGCCCAACAGGTCGTAGATCTGATTTATTTCAGATGTCCAGGAGGAACAGCAGTCTCTGCAGCGCTTATGAAAGCTGTTCAGGAGGCTGAATCTTTTCCTGATCCACCTGAGGCTACAGCTGGGGCAGGCAAGAGGAGGAGATGCCATTTCTGCCCCCCAAGAAGGACTGTAAAACAAATACTATGTGCTGCACATGTGAGTAATACATCTGCAAAGAACATGCACAGACTCTTGCATACTGTCCTACATGTGATAATTAGAGTTGATTGATGTATGTTCTTCATGTTTTTGCTATTATCTTATTTTATTCCTATTTATTGTTGATGTTTATACACCTTGTAGGTTCAAAAAATAGGAATAGACTAGTATTTTGTAGTTGAATTCCTCATTGTACAGTATATAATAACATATCACTATGTTGCCAAAAAGGTTCATGACTTTTATTGTTTCCCTTCAATAAAATGCATTCAGTACTACTTTCTGCACATTTCTGCTGCTTTCTTAGGCTATACAAGTGCTATCTCTTGCACCGATACACCTAATGCAGTACCTTCAGCAATAATAATAATACACTTTTACTTGAGTAAGGAAAACAATTACGACAGGTGCGTTGTAATATAAATGAGTGGTGTCCACTGACTGCTGTCTTTCTGCATTGTGAAGAGGGAAAACCAAGATATTCACAAGGTTTGTGATGAATCACAGGTTGTTTCTTCATGCAAATAGATTTGGGGTTTAAAATTCAATTAAGCTGCTTTATTATAGAGGTTTAAGGCGGGTCATTTTTTTACCCTTAGGACAAGGGGAGTATACTGAATGTTAAGACTACACAAGGGTTAAGTACCTTTGAACAGGGTATGGTAATAGGTGCCAGGCGCAATGGTTGGTGTCAAGAACTACAGAGCTACTGGGTTTTTTCAAGCTCATCAGTTTCCTGTGTGTTTCAAGAATGGTCCACCACCCAAAGGACA
The DNA here is from genome assembly GCF_018296145.1 of Oncorhynchus tshawytscha. NCBI lineage: Eukaryota > Metazoa > Chordata > Actinopteri > Salmoniformes > Salmonidae > Oncorhynchus > Oncorhynchus tshawytscha. The sequence goes on along the minus strand of NC_056435.1, from coordinate 34,969,829 downwards.
TCCAGCCAACTTGACAAAACTGTCGAAAACATTGGAGTCAACATGGGCCAGCATCCCTGTGGAATGCTTTCGACACCTTGTAGAGTCCATGCCCCGACGAATTGAGGCTTTTTCTGAACTCAATATTAGTAAGGTGTTCTTAAAGTTTTGTACACTCAGTGTATATAAGCACCCACCTTATTATTATTTTTAAAAATTGTTTTCAGCTTTGCACGGCGTTAGGCCCCCCAATAAATGTCTAGTGGATTTTTATACCTTCATTATGCTTACTACTGGTAGGCTCATTGAGATAGACTATGTAATTGACATTTGGGGCTATTTGTACAACGGACAAGTAATACATTATAGGCTATAGGTTCCTTTTGTGAGGGTCTTGTTTTGAGGTATTCTACCTGTTTGCCTGTGCAAACTAGTATAAACCCATGTGTTTTGTGTTGTCATGGTCAGGCTGTTTGGCTCTTACCTTTACCATATGGTCTTGTATAATGCTGTGTGCACACCCTTAAGGCCGGTTTGTATTGGGAAGGGTCTCAGTAAAAGAGGAGAAAAGCGTTTTCTCCCAGCCTCTTTATTAGCCCCCTGTTTCCCAGTTGAGTTCTCTGCAGCTGAGGCGTGAAACTGCTCTGTGTTTAAGGCCATGACGCAGCTGCACACTGACTCAAGGTGCAACTCCTACTCCTTATCCCTCCTCCCCTTCTCCTGGCTGTCCCTTCTTTTCCCCCTCCTTGGTTTGGAACATGCTAAAGCACTTACCCCTTCTCGTTCTCTCTCTCTTCTCTCTTTCTCTCTTTCTCTCTTTCTCTCTCTCTCTCTCTCTCTCTCTCTCTCTCTCTCTCTCTCTCTCTCTCTCTCTCTCCCTCTCTCTCTCTCTCTCTCTCCCTCTCTCTCTCTCTCTCTCTCTCTCTCTCTCTCTCTCTCTCTCTCTCTCTATCTCTCTCTCCCTCTCTCTAAAACCATTACACGGACAAGAGTGCATCCACATGTATTCCTATGCTAAGGAATTTAAGGTAGCCTAGCGGTTAAGAGCATTGGGCCAGTAACCGAAAGCTTGCTGAATTGAATCCCTGAGCCGACTAGGTGGAAAATCGGTCGATGTGCCCTTGAGCAAGGCACTTAACCCTAATTTCTCCTGTAAGTATCTCTGAATTAGAGTGTCTGCTAAATGATTAAAATGTAAATGAATTGTCCTCCATTTCATATGTTAGACATGACTTGCACAGAGTTAGTTATTGTTGAGAAGATACTATAATAGTAACTTGGGTAGTTATGGTTTACAATATTGGTAAACCCATACAAGTCAAACAAAACCAATCAAAATCACACAAACTCATTCAAACCATACAAGACCATACAAAATCATACAAAACAATACAAAACCTTTCAAAACCATACAAGACCATACAAAATCATACAAAACAATACAAAACCTTTCAAAACCTTTCAAAACCATACAAAATCATACAAAACAATACAAAACCTTTCAAAACCATACAAAACCATACAAAATCATACAAAATCATACAAAACAATACAAATCATACAAAACCATACAAAACCTTTCAAAACCATACAAAATCATACAAAACCTTTCAAAACCATACAAAATCATACAAAACAATACAAAACCATACAAAACCATACAAAATCAAACAAAATCATACAAAACAATACAAATCATACAAAACCATACAAAACCAAAACCAGTAGATGGCATCAGTGTGCCGTAACTTGCTTGTAATGTATTTTTCTTTAAAGCATTGTACCAGTCAATGTGTGGTTTGTGTGGTATTGTGAAGACGACAATAAAAGTGTTGGGGGTTGAGAAGATACTAGAATCTGACAAATGAGCCAGCCATCCCTGTAAAATATGTTTCAGACAACTGTCATATTTATATTCATTGGACACTGTAATTCATTACACAAGGCTCTTCATCCAAAACCAAATCTACTAATTACACGTTTCTTCCCCAAGTGGATTTACCTCAAAACCTTCTGCATCTAACTCGATGACAGACAGTTGCATTGTACATTGTGGTGAGGTCACTCTTGTGCCCCGGCCAGGTGTTGACGCCGTGGGAAGGGGATGCTGTGAGCTGTGAGGGCAGAAACGGAGACAGCTGTTTGAGCAGATCATTGAACAGTTTAACATCAGAATATCTAGAGTGTGCTGGACTGGGCACGCTTTGTGCATCAGCTCTGTATATTTCCAAGCGACTGAACCTCATAGCCTGCCATAGGTATGGCATATACTATGCGTGTATTTTTCAACCCCCTCACTGTTTTTTATGTCACTATCACTATGTTTAATTATTGGCTCTCCATATTTGGGCGTTCATCCAAGTGAGCTTCTCACTCAATTTCCCAAATCCATATATTATTCCTGTAGACTACACAACACTATTTAGTGTTACATTCTGACTTCCCCCGCCATGCCCGTGCATGGAAGAACCCTGCAACATGCAAACCTCACCGGCCACCTTGAGTGCACAACCATTAATCATTTCACCCACACCGTTTGCGCACGTGAACGAGCGTCTGAACGAGCGTCTGAGTTGCCAAGCGCTAAAAAAATAACTTCTATTTTAATTGAGGACGCTTCACACACTGCACGTCCCCTCCTTATTGGCTATCAGGAAGATACAAACCCAAGCGGATGCTTGAAAGACAAACTAGGAGAGATTCATTGAAGATAACTAACTAAAATATTACTGGGTTTTCCTTTTTATCTGTGGATTAATCTTCAGAGTAGAGAAACACACGATTTTGTATGAAGTTCATCTGCACGTCATGATTGCATCTGGTGCGGGAGACAAAATCAACATGAGCTCATACCATATTTCCTGAAACGAGGTAACTGCAGAGTGCGTCGCTCGTGCGCATGCGCCATCGCTTGTCTGGTGTCTATCCCCACCAGACGTGATCATGACACACAGGTTCAAATACCAAAATCAACTGTGATTTCTATTCATTTCTGTCAGGTTGAAGCGCACATGAAACATTCATGGACATTTAGCTAGCAGTTTGTCCTGGGAGATGAACACCTGGGTTGTTATTTGACCTGACATACACATAGTCCTCTTTTTAACTGGTTCTTCCTAGAATTTTGACGAGGAGTCATACAGAATTGTGTGTTTCTGTACTCTGACAATTCATCCACAGATAAAAAGGGAAACCTAGTTCGTTTTTTGTTATCTTTAATGAATATCTCCTAGTTTGTCTTTCAAACATCCACATGGGTTTGTATCTTCCTGATAGCCAATAAGGAGGGGGACTTGCAGTGTGTGGAGCATCTGGTTCTTTTTTTGCTCTTGGCTAAGCAGACGCTCATTCACGCGCACAAGTGGTGTGGGTGAAATGATTGAATAACATGTATGTGTACATTTCTTTGGCAACGCTCGCACACACAATGTGGCTGGTGAGGTTGGCATGTTAGAAGCGAATGGCACTCTCTACATTTGGATAGTCAGAGGAACTTATCAATCCAGCCAGAGCTGAGGCCTAATTTGTCTCCCTCTCACATGCCTCTTAGATGACTGGACGCTGCCTTTCCCCCCAGCTAGTGGCAGCCTTCCTCAGACAGACAGACAACTTATTAATCAGGCTTTCCTCCTCCTCCATCCCTCCTCAGCAGCCCCCCAGAGTCCCTCTCAGATTGGACAGCTGCAAACAATACTGGAAAAATCCTTAAAAGTGTAATTAATGAGTGTAATGGTGAGATAATTCTGGCGAACAAAAATATTGATCAGGGCCAAGAACTCCCGAGTCTTACAAAAAGGAGTGCGCGCTCAGCAGTTACCTCATCCATGTTTCAGGAAATATGGCATGAGGTCATGCTATACCTCTGACTATTTTATTGCAGTAAAGCATTATTCAGATGGATAAAGAACACTCAAATCAGAGAAGAGACAGGTTCTTAGTTGAACTCTCACTTCTTTCCATTTAGGAGAAAGTATCTGAACTGGGGAGAATGATTACTGTATTGCTGTGCTGAGAAAGTGACTTTATTAGACTGTTAAAGTGTCATAAGCCACCCGACAATCATAGTAGATGTCATTCTTGTTTAAAAATGGCTGAGTCATTATTAAAAGAGCATTGAAGTTTACAGTAAAGCCGTTGGTAAAGTTTCATGTGTGAGGTGACTCTGAACTTATGAAGGACTCCTTGGTGACCTCTATTGGTTCTGCATAACAAATGGCCAGTGTTTCCTATTTGACTGATGAAATGGAGTCACACACTGGACACGATCAATGATCCAAAATGGGCTAGCAGAATAGAATAAACAGTAGTCCAACGTACTCACTGAGACCTTAAAATGACCTCAAGGAGTAACTTCTCAACACTTCTACCCTGTACATACTCTTAACATATCACACTCAACATAAGTAAGCATTTCACTGTAAGGTCTACACCTGTTGTATTCGGCGCATGTGGCTAATACAATTTTATTTTATTTGATATCAATTCAAAATGATGAAATAAGGACATCAATACAACAGCCTGTTTCAAATGATTGGCTGACACCCAACATGCTCTCCTCCCCTCACATGGTTGGGGTTAATGAATGAGGCTGTGTGCTGATGGCGAGATGAAGGATAGTCAGTGAGAGTGACAGGTTTATTTTGGGGCTCATACAGGAGCAAGCTTGAAAAATGACGTGCCAAGCTGAATAATTCAGCAGCTCTCAGTTCTACTGATCCGTCCACAGATCAATAGACACCATTCAGATGGATCGTGCCATATGTCCTCTAAAACTCGACATCACAACCACACGGATTCGATTTATCTTAGTTAACCTTTCTAATATCCAAACAACCAATAACTGAAAGGTACAGTACCCAGACTGGGCATCATACACTTCCCTTCAATTTAATGACTGGTAGCTCTTTACATCAGCCAGGGCTTGTACTGGTATCTCTCTTATAGCCAATAAATTCCATTACTGCAATTTCCCTCTTGTAAACATTAGTCAGTTGTGTACATGAATCCACATGATCATTATTGCAGCAAGTGGCTTAATATTTTTTGTATTATCCCGTAACCCATGTTTGATTGAATGCAGCCTAATGTGTTTTTCTCTGTCTGTTTAACACCAGTAGCGGCAGTGCTGCACCCTGTTCTGGGTTTAGAGTGCTTGTTATTTCCTAAAAGGCCCCTGACCTCTGCGGCTCCCTGACAGGATGAAGCATTAGCCACTCGCAGTGGCGTCCGCACACCAACTACTCTGATGCAAATTTCATGTCACAACCTCAAACGCTCATCTGATCAAAGGTCAGCTCTCCTTTGTGTAGGTGTTTGATATAGAAATTTCTATTTCATCTCCAGCTGTCAGGGTATGTTAGGAGGGAGAGAGGGAGGGGAGAAAGATAGAGGGAAAGAGAACGAGAGAGAGGAGTGCTCTGTGTATTCAGTGTACTCGGTGAATAGAAGCTAAAAAGCTTGTCATTTGCTGAGTGTTTCTTTTTGTTATCGGAATGTGTTTGCATTTTGCAAATGGTTAGTTTGAGGAAGACAGTTTGGTACTGTGAATGTGAATGCAGACTACCTGATTATTCCTGTAATGGTAAACCAATTGGATTTTGAGAATATCTACTTGCTCCTGAAAATCCTAACCCAGCTCAATTAGATTGTTAGATTGTGCTTTGGACATGCACCTACACTCACAGGCACACACAAATGGATACACATACACTCAAACATGACCCTACACACCTCACACAGTAAAACATTGAAAGCAAAAAGGATGCTGAACAGCAATTTTATGTGTAATAAAATGCCTCATCTGGGTTTACTGGCCCCTCACCTCAAATGGCATTGTTGTTATTTCCCCATGTAATCCTCGTGAGCCACAGCAGATTGGAGAGGAAGGGAGGAAGGTAGTTTGAATCGATGCATCATTCCGATTAATTAGGGGCATGATTTGCTGCTGCGCCTCTGAAATAAACCAATCTGAATGTGAAATTAGGATTCATCAGAGAACAGCGAGGCCAGGAAACATCCAGATATGTGACATTATGCATTAAATTATGTTTAAAATAAAAACCTCCCTCCCTCCTGTGTGTGTGTGTGTGTGTGTGTGTGTGTGTGTGTGTGTGTGTGTGTGTGTGTGTGTGTGTGTGTGTGTGTGTGTGTGTGTGTGTGTGTGTGTGTGTGTGTGTGTGTGTGTGTGTTTTTTAGAGAGAGAATATGCCAGATTTGAGTCAGGTAGGCTATGGAGGCATGCGGTAGCTGAACTAACACACAGCCATGTCAGACACATGTGCAATTACTTGCACCACAAGGGGTGTTTTACATTATCGCCGTAATATATTACTGAGTCTGGCCCCTCTGTCTTTGTGATGCACTGCCACCATATTAGCCTGCAGAATGTACATAAGATTCATGGCAGGCACCAGTGGGACACATAGCAAAGGATTATTATTCCTCTTCATGGAAGCGCCACCGCATCCCATGTAAATTTACCCCCTCAGAAATGTCTGCTCAATGCAGGCCATAAGAATACATCTCAGCACTGCTACACATAGCCAAGGCCATGGTTGTATTATTATGTGCATGGTAAGTGTCACAGTAGGACAGTCAGAGCAAAACGGCAGTCACGGAGAGACAACTAGGGAGCATTCTAGATGAGCTATCTCCTGTTTAGGGTCCTAATATTTATTCCCTGTCTGTCTGATTAGCCCTGATGTGTTTTGATTGACTGTCTAAACTCTGACATGAGATAGAGCAGTGAGACTAAGGTGTCAGAACCTGCATAGTTCTCCTTATGCCCATTGTTGCCTGATTATTGGAGTAATACAGCCTATCAGTGATTATGCCTGCTGTTTTTCCTCCCATTAACCCTGTGTAGCCCAGGGGTAGGCAACCCTGTTCCTGGAGTGCTGCAAGGTACTGCAGGATTTTGTTCCAACTAGGCACCACACCTGACCAACTGAACTAATTGATCAGTTCAGCCTAAATTCAACACACCTGGTCTTCCAGGTCGGATAAATCCAAAACAAGTGGCTGCGGCATTCCAGGACCAGGGTTAAATACCCCGGGTGTAGCCTATCCTCAAATACTATCCTGTTGATAAAGCATGTTATTCCCTTTCTAGATGATAGATGGCAATGTTGTTCTTCCTAAGAATCTCATCCAGTCAAGTTTGGTGCCAATAATGTGACTAGGTGTTCCCTCTCTGTCCCTTTGCTAATGTAAATGACTGCTTTTGTGAGAGAACATTTAGTTTAGGTACAATACAACACCATAATGCAACACATCTGACTTTACGACACTCAATGTTACAACTAAATCAACAGGTAACTTTTTTCAACTATGTGTTTATAGAAAGCATCAAAATAAATGCATACATTTTGTGAGCAACGTTGAGTTTGATGGCTCAACAGTAGGCATACATAATCATAAAAGTTGAAAACATATTTTCTTTCACCATAGCTGTCATCATGGACAACATCATTTGAATCCCTGCCCAGACCTTTCCTTCCATCCTAACCATGAAATTCTTCTCTTTGACAAGTTCAATGTGAATCATTGCACATGATTCATAGATGATAAAAAAGACAGACTACTGCTGATTTTGGGGAAGGGGGAGAATTTGCATTGCTCACAGGGGGTCCATGTATTTGGACTATAATCCATAAAGAAAAATCTGTTTGTGAAAAGAAAAGAAAAGAGAATTGGTGTCTCTTAACAGATTGCCTTATCATCTCAAATATAAAATGAATCAATGGGGAAGAGAGTTTCATTCCACTGGGTAATTTATTCTCTCCCTGCTGCAAATGAATGTCTGGCCTCATATCTGTGGCAGTGAATAGGCTTTGTTTTACTAAGCCGTGGAGTCCATAGACTGCTACATTAATCGTCTGACAGCCCAACGCTGATCAGGCCCATAGAGAGGGAAGAGGCTGAGCGACCAGAAAGAGAGAGGAGAGGAGCCAATAATTCACAGTCCTTTATTTATTGGCACCCCACCTTACCCATTGTGAGAATGGAAGAGAAGAGAGTGCAAGAGAGACAAATGAAGAGAGGGAGAAAGAAAAAAGTGAGAGAAAGAAAATGAGAGGGAAAGAGTTAAATAAAATGAGAAAAGTTGGAGCGAGGGCAAGAGGGGATGAAGAAAGAGCTAAGAGAGAGGAGGGGCGATGGAGGGAGTAAGGGAGGGAGAAACACAGTCTGACAGAGAGAAAATATGATCTCAGTACAGAGCTCCAGATGCTGTTCAAATCTCCTCTTTCCACTGAGTGCCACTGAGGAGGCTTCAGCACTGCTCCCCTGTGTGGTGGCTGCTTCTGAGACTGAACACTTAATTACCACACACACACACACACACACACACACACACACACACACACACACACACACACACACACACACACACACACCAACAGTGTGGCTAGGATATGTCAAGCAGACAGGTGTTCCGTCTCAATTCTGATGTAAAGATTTATTCAAGATGTATCAAAGTGTGTTTTCATATTGATTTTGTAAGTGTCACTTCACGTGTACTATATCAGAGTGTGTATTGGAGAGCATTGGAGTGTATATTTCACCATCATGTCTGCCTCCACACACTCCCACTCAGTGTTGGGATGTGATGTGGGTGTGCATTGTGATTAGGCTGAGTTGATGAGGGAGAGGAGTGAGGGAGGAGATACTCCGTGACATTTCCTCTGTCTACAATGCAAGCAGGCAGGCAGGCAGACGATGGTCCCGTCCCCAGCCCCTGCTGCTCCTGTGTCTCGCCACCTCAGGTCAGTGACTTTGACTCACTACGCACCTTCATTAGTATTCCAAGAAGCTCCACAGCAGACACCCTGTTTCTGGGTAAAAAAAACAAAGGCTTGTGTCATTGTAGGATTCACTTCCCATGTGCCATAATATTCCAGAGATCAACACTAAGGGTTGAGGAGAAAGTGAGATACTCTCAGACATCTTAGTAAATAAAACGAGTAAAACTACCAGAAACAGGTGTTTTAGCCACTTTTATGTTGTTCGGAGGCACTGATGACACATGCGCACGCATGTACACACACACACACACACACACACTGAGCTGTCATGATGTCAACGGAATGACATTTAGCTAAATTAACGTTACTAGTCTGCATGAAAGAAAATCTCCATATTGAAGGATTAATGTTTGCAGGAACACTAAGTAATGACTGTACGTTATGCTTCTGAAAATTCTCATAAACCCCGTTTTTAGGTATGCAAATATCTCGGTGGGGTTTGGCTTTTTAGATAAATATTTTGCTGAAATGGAACAGTGACAGGGAATGTGTATACAGTGAATAGATGCTAAATGAAAACAAATTACTGCTCAATAGCATGAGCTACACACATTTAGGCACTTTAGGGCGTTATTGAGATGTATTTTCAGGAACATTTTGTGGATTAGCCATTAGACACACTCACCATGAGAAATGATTTAAATGTTCCAACATTTAATTCAGAGACAATAAGAGAAAAAAAACATGTACACATCCATGTCCTTTAGTACTTTTTCCTCTCACATCTCAAATGATATGTGCACACTTTACTTATCTTGTTAAAGAAAGAAGCCAAATATGTATATGTTTGTATTGGTTGGGGTTATGCACAAGCAAATGTACAAGAGGCCACATGGGTCCAATCCCCAAAACACCTAATGTTGTTTTCATATGCATAATAGGATGGACTTTCATCAGAATTGTAAGTTCACTAGGTTGTCTGCTTATACTGCCTATATTAAGTCAAATTGGATATTAACTTAACATGTGTTAATATTTGTATGAACATAACAAGATTCAACAGCTGAGACATAAACTGAACAAGTTCCAAAGACATGTGACTAACAGAAATTGAATAATGTGTCACTGAACAAAGGGTGGTCAAAATCAAAAGTAACAATCAATATCTGGTGTGGCCACCAGCTGCATTAGGTACTGCAGTGCATCTCCTCCTCATGGACTCCACCAGGTTTTCCAGTTCTTGCCGTGAGATGTTACCCCACTCTTCCACCAAGGCACCTGCAAGTTCCTGGAGATTTCTGGGGGGAATGGCCCTAGCCCTCACCCTCCGATCCAACAGGTCCCAGACGTGCTCAATGGGATTGAGATCCGAGTTCTTCACTGGCCATGGCAGAACACTGACATTCCTGTCTTGCAGGAAATCACGCACAGAACGAGCAGTATGGCTGGTGGCATTGTCATGCTGGAGGGTCATATCAGGACGAGCCTGCAGGAAGGGTACCACATGAGGGAGGAGGATGTCTTCCCTGTAACGCACAGCATTGAGATTGCCTGCAATGACAACAAGCTCAGCCCGATGATGCTGTGACACAGCTCCCCAGACCATGATGGACCCTCCACCTCCAAATCGATCCCGCTCCAGAGTACAGGCCTCAGTGTAACGCTCATTCCTTCGACAATAAACGCGAATACAACCATCACCCCTCGTGGGACAAAACTGCGACTCGTCAGTGAAGAGCACTTTTTTGCCAGTCCTGTCTGGTCCAGCGATGGTGGGTTGTGCCCATAGGCAACGTTGTTGCCAGTGATGTCTGGTGAGGACCTGCCTTACAACAGGCCTACAAGCCCTCAGTCCAGCCTTTCTCAGCCTATTGCAGACAGTCTTACACATGGTCTGCCACTGCGAGGACGATCAGCTGTCTGTACTGTCTCCCTGAAGCGCTGTCACAGTACGGATATTGCCATTTATTGCCCTGGCCACATCTGCAGTCCTCATGCCTTCTTGCAGCATGTGTAAGGCACGATCACGCAGATGAGCAGTGACCCTGGGCATCTTTCTTTTGGTGTCAGTAGAAAGGCCTCTTTAGTGTCCTAAGTTTTCATAACTGTGACCTTAATTGCCTACCGTCTGTAAGCTGTTAGTGTCTTAATGAACGTTCCATAGGTGCATGTTCATTAATTGTTATTGGTTCATTGAACAAGCATGAGAAACAGTGTTTAAACCCTTTACAATGAAGATCTGTGAAGTTATTTGGATTTTTACGAATTATCTTTGAAAGACAGGGTCCTGAAAAAGGGCTGTTTCTTTTTTTGCTGAGTTTATTGATTTATAAGAACTTGTTCGATAATAATTGCCTTGCAACATATAGAAGTACCTTAGTGTGAATGCCTTGTTAACTAATTAATGTTACTGACTTGTCCTTAGACTCTGGTCATGAGATTAGAAAGACTAAGAAAGTGGTCACGCATACTGGTAGTCTTGAATATTAGGGTCCAGCATTTGTCACCTTCTAAGGCAAGTGAATAAAACATGCGGTTGTCCGGCCCAACCACAGTAAACCAAAGCCACTCTCAGTAAAAGGCCCTTGTCTAACCGGTTAGGCCCCCTAAGGCTGATTCAGACAGGTCTATTTGGAACAGTCTTGTTTGACCTCTCACTGCGTCTTCCCCTGGAGCCACGCATGCAGTGAATCAATCACATGATAATACACACCTCACTATTCATGACCTCACCAGGCACACAACACTGCCCCTAGTACTTGTCTGGTCCCTCTCCTTGCTATCATAATGTAGCAGGCTGGAGGGCGTGGTACACTTAGTTGGGAACAGGGCCACTCTCAGACCACACCACATGGGGATGCAACAATACAGTATATCCATCTTCCTATCTTTTCAGACCAGCAGGTCATTGTCATTAACTGTTCCTCTAGGGATTACCATAGCCAAATGTTTTTGGCAAACATATAGTATTTTGTACACTGCTAGGTGTTTCATTTTCTTTGGTATCCATAATGTAATTGTTTTCGACTGAAAACACTCAGCACTCAATTAGATTTGTGTGTGTAAATGTAAATTCTGCAGAAGGTACTGTATAACATCACACCCTACTGAGCTATTTTCTTAATGGCATAACTTAATTTACAGTATATGGCAAGGTTTCATCTGGTGCATAATTTGTTTGAAATCAGCCGGTGCATTGGTTGCTGGTACTTTAAATGAGAGAGGGCAAATGGAGGGTCAGAAGCCCTAAGATGAGCTGGAGATTACAACAGTGCACCCGATGGGGAATGTGGTAACATATAGTTGGGAGAACGATCATATAGACTGGTATGGTCTGTATGGGTGAGATGATTAAGTGCTAAAGTTGCACTTTCTCCTCAGAGTAACCTGCCTGGGGCTGGAAGGCTGCATGATTGCCTCTGCGTGCTAGATTACATTAATGGATACTCTCCCGGAATAATGTCAAAGGGGAAGAAAAGCCCATCCCAGCTTTCTGCCAGTACCTCAGAATTCTGGGTGTGCAATTGGATTTGCTGATGGATCACCCCCGCGCAAGCACCTCAATATTGATGATGGTCAGAGCCTTCACACACGAGTGAGCCGGACACGCCGGGGGAGTCCTCTAATCCGATTCTGCTATTAGAGCTTCAGACTTCCCAGCTGGGTGTCTCCCGGCCCGCTTCCACTCACACCGAGAGACCTCAATAGTGCCTCAGTGCGGACGCACCGCCTGTGAAGACCAAAAAAATTGCTGAAATATGTATATTTTTTTTCTTCAGTAATTAGAGAGCGGCTAAAAAAAAGCCAGATTTTATCAAACAGAATCCATCAGCCGGACAAGTGGAACAAATGACTCGAGCTCACAGTGGGGAGCTGCAGCCTTATTTGTTTTCTTTTGAAGGGCAGACAATGCACGGTCACCCAGCCCAATGAACTGTCCCCAAAGTTATAAAGGAAAACTGTACTCCTGCTTACTCCAATTCAGTCACTTTGGGATACTACCCAGAAAATATGTATTCATAGACCTACAGTACAGAAGTGCTTTCATCCATTGTTCTATAATCTCAAATTCTGAAGAGATGAAAATGTGGTTTTCTGTGGGGAACTCTTTTGCTAAATTGAGGTTATAACCTCAGACCATAAAAGGATGAATGGCTAATTACACCAAAGAGGGGAGACCACCAAATATGCTAGCTACAAACCGAACAATATTTCCCAATATTTGTGCAGTATCCAACAGAAAGCAGATAATAAAGATGCCCATCTGTATTTTACCCCGTTTTTCTCCCCAACATGACCCGCCAAAACATTTTTTTAATTTGTAATTTATTTCATCTTTATTTACCCAGGTAGGCCAGTTGAGAACACGTTCTCATTTACAATTGTGACCTGGCCAAGACAAAGCAAAGCAGTGTGACAAAAACAACAACACAGAGTTACACCTAAAAAAAACTACAGTCAATAACACAAAGGAAAAGAGAAATAGACAGATCTATGTACAGTGTGTGCAAATGTAGAAGAGTAGGGAGGTAAGGCAATAAATAGGCCATAGAGGCGAAAATAATTACAATTTAGCATTAGTACTGGAGTGATATATGTGCAGGTGATGAATGTGCAAGTAGAGATACTGGGGCGAAAAAGAGCAAGAGCGTAAGTAATAATATGGGGATGAGGTAGTTGGGTGTGCTATTTACAGATTGGCTGTGTACAGGTACAGTGATCGGTAAGCTGCTCTGACAGCTGATGCTTAAAGTTAGAGAGGGAGATATAAGACTCCAGCTTCAAAGATTTTTGCAATTCGTTCCAGCCATTGGCAGCAGAGAACTGGAAGGAAAGGTGGCCAAAGGAACATGACCCACCAAATTGCGCTTCTTAACACCTGCCCGCTTAACCCGAAAGCCAGCCACATCAATGTGTCAGAGGAAACATTGTTCAACAGACGTTCAGCCTGCAGGCGCCCGGCCCACCACAAGGAGTCAACAGATCGCGATGATCCAAGTAAAGCCCACCTGGCCAAACCCTCCCTAACCCAGATCGATGTTGGGCCAATTGTGCGCCGCCCTATGGGACTACCGATCACGGCCGGTTGTGATACAACCTGGTATTGAACCTGGGTCTGTAGTACTCGTAGACCGATGTACCACTCAGGAGGCCCAAGAGGATTGTTTTTGACTCATTGACCAAAGAGGCCTTCAATGAACTAAAGTGTTTTCCAGTGGTGTAAAGTACTTAAAATACATTAAAGTTCTACTTAAGTCGTTTATTGGAGTATCTATACTTTACGATTGATATTTTTGACAACTTTTACTTTTACTTCACTACATTCCTAAAGAAAATAATGTACTTTTTCCTCCATACATTTTCCTTGACACCCAAAAGCAGGACAGGAAAATGGGCCAATTCACTCACTTATCAAGATAACATCCCTGGGCATCTCTACTGCCTCTGATCTGGCTGACTCACTAAAGACACATGCTTTGTTTGTAAATTATGTTTGACTGTTGGAGAGTGCCCCAGGCTATCTCTAAATTAAAAATAATATATATATTTTTAAACGGTGCTGTCTGTTTGATACTTAAGTATATTTTAGCAATTACATATACTTTTGATACTTAAGTATATTTAAAACCAAATACTTGTAGACTTTTACTCAAGTTGTATTTTACTGGGTGACTTTTACTTGAGTCATTGTCTGTTAAGATATCTTAACTTTTACTCAATTATGGCAATTAGTTACTTTGTCCGCCACTGGTGTTTTCCAATTCTACTCATAAACATTAGCCATTGTAGTCATTAAGAAACATCATCAGCAGTTTTCCAAGTGGCATCATGGGGTTGTGCTGAGACTAGCTAGGTAGGCTCAGAGCATATGATGAGGTATTCACCCAGCCCCATAGATGGGGTTAGAAAGGCACTTTTTAAACATGAAGCAGGGACTCCAGGTCTGTATTTACAGCAGCCTCCCATCGTGCTCCTATTTGTCTCCTCCTGGGTGGTAGGCTCTTCACAACATCTGCAGGCGTTCTCCCACATGTCCCTAGAGGCATTTTATAACCCATTACCTCCATCTCTGACAAAAACACACATTTAAACTACAATTACACCCCCTGCCTCCTCTCCCTCATGCATTCCATCTCATCCTCTCTTCTGTTCTGCAATTCAATCGCTCCCGACCCAAGGCTCCTCCGCTTATCCCTCTCTCTCCGATGCCCGGCAGACGGTGCAAAATTGTCTTACAACTGAAGAGGGGCCTTTTAGGCAGGATGGGGAAATTCATCATAAAGTGCAATCCCTCTATGGCACGCGCACACACCTACACACATTAAAACACATTGAATATGAATTCTCACATTCATGTACACCTTGGTCATTTTTTGGAAGTGAACATCTGGTGTGTAATTCAATCAACGTACAGTACGTACCAAATATTACATTTGCATTCCACAGGACAATAGTGCTCATTTACTCAGCAGGTTTCTGGTGCTAAGGGTTAAAGAATCTGAGAAAAGGGCTGGGCTAAATGATGACATTGCAATTTCTTCCAGAAAAATATTTTATAGCATTTCTGTTGCTCCCCACTCAAAAGAAGCTCTGGGACACTTTTATTCATAAAATAATTGTAGCTTAACAATGTGTGTCAAAGGACTGCAGTCTTTAAACCATATAGTATCATTCTGTAAGACTATAACTACATGATATAGTTCATCCAAGCATTTTCCCTTCGGAGAAAAACACGGGCCTACAATTTTAGACTGCAATCTGAGGATAAACCACAAAAGATGACCCCATCTATTCCCATTTTCTCTCAGTCAACATTTCCCCACATGTCATGGATTGTAGCAAATCACACTGTTTTTAAAGTTGAGACAGAGTAGCCTATACATTTTGAAAGTGCACCAAAAATAAGGAATCCTTTTTTCATTGTTACTGTAACCTGAAAATGCAGTTCTACGTACAAAAAGTAAAAAGTATTAGGCTATAAAGAGCCAATATATCAGGAGATGGTTTCAATGTATCAAAAAGGGGGCATTCTGCAGAGGGGTAAACATAAGCTAAAGGTATCATTAAATAACAGAAACCCCAGGAAGCCTCTTTCCTTCATTCCAGAGCAGCTAGGCCCAATTTAACAGCCTGCACTGTAGCTGAATGGGAACAAATTGGAGAGAAAAAATCGATTGTGCGGATTGCAGTTATTTTATTTGACTCTCCTCCTATCATTTTACAATGTTATGCAGCGTTAGAGTCATTTTCCAGGCTGCACTATGCTGATAATGGCAAAAAGAATGATCAGACTGTTGCCTCTACTGTAGTATTGCAAGACACAAACATTCTGACCAGAAAATATACAGTTACTAGTGAAAGTCCACAAACCTTTTGCACAGACTTCACATTTCGCTGCCTTAAAATTAACTCTAAAAAGTGATTATATTAGATTTTCTCCCCTACCGATATACACAACCTACTCCATATTTCCAAAGTGAAAGAAAAATGATAGAAAATGAATGAAAATGTATTGATTGCGTATGTCTTCACACCCCAGAGTTAACACTTTGGCAGCCATTACAGCTGGTAATATTTTGTTGTAGGATTCTACCAACCTTGCACAACTCTTAGGGCAACATGTATACATTGTTTTTGTAAAAATGACTCAAACCAAGTAAATTTGGTTGGAAATGATTGATAGACAGCTGTATTCAAACCTTGTCACTGATTTTCAAGCAGATTTAAGTCAGGACTGAGACTAGACCACTCAGGAACACTCAACACCTATTGGAAAACCATTCTGCTGTGTCTTTGGCATTACAATTTGAGTAATTGTCCCGCTGAAAAAAAAAAACTATAGCAGGGTTAGGTTTTAAGAAGACTACCCATAACATGATGCTCTCACCACAATAATTGACAATACAGAGGATCAACAATATTGCATTCACTCAACATTACTTGTCTACGTGACAAAGTTAAAAGAAGGAAGCTTGTGTTTTAAAAATAGACACTGAATCATCCTCTCTGTTTGCAACAAGGTCGTCAAGTAATACTGTGAGACAACACGGCAAGACATTTTCTTTTTGGCCTGAGTTAAAAACTACATATTTGGACTTACAGCTGTAGTTTTTAACTCAGGCCAAAAAGTTAATGTCCTTGCCGTATTGTCTTGCAGTATTCCTTCTGTCAAATCTAATCCAACAAGACACAGTGTGAAACCCTCTGTATTTTTAAGTATTGTGGTGGCAGCATCATGTTATGAGTATGCTTGTTACCAGCAGGGACTGTGGAGTTTGTCAGGATCAAAATAAATATGAAAGAAGCAAAGCTCAGGTAAAAAGTTATAGGAAAATCCACCTCAAACTTCTGAGTACCTTACCCAGTGATTGAGTCTTAATTTTCAGCGGGACAATTTCACAAAATGTTATGCCAACGACACACCAAAATGGCTTTCCAGGTATTGCGTGTTCCTGAATGGTCTAGTCTTAGTCCTGACTTAAATATTCTTGAAAATCAGAGACATGGTTTGAAAATTGCTGTACATCAATGATTCACAACCAAATTTACCGAGCTTGAGAATTTTGACAAAAACAATGGATATATGTTGCCCTAAGAGCTGGTAGAATCTTATTAAAAATTATTCACAGCTGTAATGGTTGCCAAAGGTGCTTCCACCAAATATTAACTCTGGGGTGTGAAGACACGCATTCAAGACATTTTCTCTTTTGTAGATCTGTGGGGGGGAATCCAGTTTAATTCATTTTTAGATGTACATTGAGCCTACACAAATGAATACAAATGTCTAACCATAGAATAGAACAACAAAATATGCCAGCGTCAATGACTTGTTATAGTCATTAATAAAATATAATGTACTCTTGCATGTTGATGTAATTAATCTAATAATGCTGCCAGTATATACATTCTAATTAAGAGCAATACAGATTAAATGACACACTGCATTAATATATGGAAATTACAAGCCAATTGCATGGCTTGTTACAGCAAATACCCTGTTGACACAATTAGATTGCAAGTGGCACCCCATGTGCCAACCTGGACTCAGGGTTAGAAGTAACATAGTAAATTTAAATCTGGAAAATGTAAATTGGTATCATATGTTGTGTTTCGTATGGTATGTATACATTTGTGGATGTCCATCATCCATTTCGAATTACAATTTGTATGATATATTATGAATTGCAATTCATACAATGTGTAACAAATCTGAATTCGGTAACAATATGTTACCGATTTGCTAAATGTATGCTATGTTACGAATTCCAATTTGTTGTGGCTAACATTAGCTAGGTGGCTAATGTTAGCTAGATTAGGGGTTAAGGTTAGGGTTAGGGTTAAGGTTAGGAGTTAAGTTAGAGGTTAAGGTTAGAAGTTAGAACTTAGGTTTAAGGGTTATGGTTAGGCTTAGGGGAAGGGTTAGATAACATATTAAGTATTTTCAAAGTAGATACAAAGTTGTAAGTATTTGCAAAGTTGCTAATTAGCGCAAATGATGTGATGAGATTCAAACACACAACCTATGGGTTGCTAGACATTTGCGTTATACACTTACCCATACACCCCACGACCAACCACGCTACTAGCATTTCCCTTAAGCAACCTTCTGTCTTATGTAGCCATACTAAACGTAACATATGATTCTACAGTAATTTGAGTGGCCCGGATTTACATTTACTATATTATGCCTAGTTTATGAGACCAGACTGTATGTGCTGAACTTCAAGAGGCCCACATCAAAATGCTGACCACTCTCTTGTGATTGACAGTTCAAATTGAAATGAAATGCATTTCATACATTCTTCTTAATTACTGAAAGGCCATTCACCAATTGTAATGTTGATAACAAGCTTGGTATGGGCCTTTAGCAGCATAGAGACAATCAAAGTAGTGTAGTTTCATAGATGCAAGGTAATGGCTAGACAGACCTTGGAGTTACTTGGATGCTAAGAATTTGTGTTTTTGTAAGGGTTGTCCTACATTAAACTTCGGATGCATGACAATGTGTGTGTAAATCATATCATTAAATAGAACACAGTGTTGGCCTATACAGAGCCCTTCTAAATTCTAAATTAAATGCTCTGGGCCTTTAAATCTATATTCAATTTATTCCTGATTAAAAGAGAACGTATAAATTGTTGCCTAGATGTTCCTTTAGTGATTAACTTGATCATCAATTCCATTGGCTCTACGTTGATTGGGTGTCATTGTCGGCTGTTTCCGTTTCACCGTGTGCTCTGAGAACAGACTGAGGAGAATGGCTGCCAGTGGAGGTTAGCGTTTCTTGATTGTTTGTGTTAACGAGGCAGACTTTTAAAACCAACTTTAAAGTTCCCTAATTCATATTGAGTGGTATATAACCACCAAGATTACACCCTGACAAAAGTATTAGACACTTAAGATTGTCTCTCTTCGTTTTACAAGTGAAGCTGTAAGCGAATGGCTTCCAAAGTGTATGCTGGTTAGCTAGCATTACTATCTATAACGTTATCAGATGGCTAGTTTTAACCACATTTTGTCTGTTAGTAGAACTAAGTCTAAACAATTGCCTATATTTGTATGCCAATGATCCTGTTAGACCTTTCATGTGTACTATCTGAGCTTTTATTAATAGCTGTCAATAAGGTATGTAACAAGCTAACTAACGTATGTCCGGCTAGCTAACGTAACGTGCCCACGTCTCGTCCTGATGAAACATAGCTAGTTGTTGACCAGTTTGACGGTACTTGTGTAATGAGCTAACCGACTAGCTCCATGTCAACATGAGTTAACTAGCTAGCTAATTACGATAGCTAGCTAGTTAAGAAAGGTATCGTTGTTTCGGAACGGGTCTTTGTTCTGTCAATAAATCGTGCGCACAAGTTGTGCTGAGTGGGTGATATCCATGGCACACTGATTGCATGCTCGCTAACGTTACTATACAAGACTATCTAGTGTGTCGAATAGTAATTTAGTATAGCCATAGCTAGTCAGTTTACTAATCTCCACATGTTTTAGAATATTTCTCTACCCATTGTAGCCAGTACGCATGACTCAATTGTTGTGGTGCATATGCTACTAAATAATATTAACGTTTCCCACATAATTTCATCAGTGTCTGTTTAATGTCCATCATGGAAAAAGGGTATGTTTCTCTCCTGTGTTTCTTCCGTAGGCAAGCTGTTACACGTACAGAATGGGAGTCCGTCAAGCACAACCTACAGTGGGGTATATGCTGTTCATGCCTGTAACATCCTCCAGCAGCTCAAAGTATTGTATGATGAAGCACAGCTCACAGATATTGTTGTTGAAGTGGACCATGGAAAGACATTCTCGTGTCACCGAAATGTCCTTGCAGCAATCAGCCCTTACTTTAGGTAGGTCTGATGTGAGCAGCTTGTTTGTAGATGTTCACATTTTTAGATAACAACCAAGGCTTCAACTAGCCTGAGTGCCAGTCAGTTTGTGCCATCATACCAGCTTCCTGTCACTCATTGTCATGTCAATGATGGCAATTGAGTAGTATCTGGGACCAGGCAATGCTGCAACAAATTTTCTTTAAAAAAAGTGTTTCCTCTTCCCTCCAGGTCCATGTTCACCAGTGGCCTTACAGAAAGCAGCCAGAGTGAGGTGCGGCTCGTCGGGGTGGAGTCTGAGTCCATGCACCTTGTCCTGGACTATGCCTACACGTCCAGAGTCACGCTGTCAGAGTCCAACATCCAGGCCCTGTTCACGGCAGCCAGCATCTTCCAGATCCCAGCCCTGCAGGACCAGTGTGCCCTGTTCATGATCAGTCGTCTGGACCCCCAGAACTGCACCGGGGTCTACATGTTCGCCGACGCCTACAGCCACCAGTTGCTGAGGGAGCGCTCCCAGGACTACATACGCAAGAAGGTGGGTTTTATTCTAAGAAAAAGCTGTTCTATTACACTATTGTGCTTCACTTGGCTTGCCATTTGGGAAGGATTAATGTATCAATATGTCATTAAAATGGCCTTATAATTACAATAATGTGAACACAAGTACCATAAAGTAGTTGACACTTATATTTTAGGATAGCATTCCAGGTCTTTAGGATAGCATTCCAGGTCTATCTGTTAGTTGAGCATTCTGCGACAAATGACTGAGGTCTAGGTGAAATGTGACATGTGGTGTTGTGCTGTTGTAGTTCCTGTGTGTGGCGCGGGAGCAGGAGTTCCTCCAGCTCACCAAAGAGCAACTGGTGAGCATCCTGAACAACGATGACCTGAACGTGGAGAAGGAGGAGCACGTGTATGAGAGCATTGTGCGCTGGCTGGAGCACGACCGCTCCCGCAGGGAGGCCCACCTGGCTGAAGTGTTCTCTCAATGCATCCGCCTGCCACTCCTGGACAACTCCTTCTTCAGCCGCATCCCACCCCCCTTTGCCTGCGCCCTCTCCAGAGACTCTGCCATGGCCCGTCTCAACGGCACCAACGGCTGCCCCCAGCGCTTGGGCATGACCGCCTCTGAGATGGTCATCTGTTTTGATGCGGAACACAAACACTCAGGGAAGAAGCAGACTGTGCCTTGCCTGGATACCACTGCTGGGAAGGTGTTCAAGCTCTGCAAGCCCCCCAATGACCTGCGGGAGGTGGGCATTCTGGTGTCATCGGAGAACGACATCTTCATCGCCGGGGGCTACCGCCCTAGCAACAGTGAGGTGTGCATTGACCACCGTGCAGAGAGTGACTTCTGGCAGTACGAGCACGCAGGGAACCGTTGGCTGTGGCGTTCGCCCATGCTGCGGGCCCGGATCAGCTGCAGGCTGGTCCACTGCTGCGGGAAGCTGTATGCCCTGGGGGGCCGTGTGTATGAGGGGGATGGGAGGAATGCACTGAAGTCAGTGGAGTGCTACGATGCCAGAGACAACTACTGGACTGCCGTCAGCCCCATGCCTGTAGCCATGGAGTTCCACAGTGCTGTGGAGTACAGAGACCGCATCTACATCCTCCAAGGTGAGGTGGAATGGTGGAGACACTATGTTTATGTTTTTCTTAACACTCAGTGGTGCTTCTTTTCTCTGTTTCTCAGGTGAATACTTCTTCTGTTTTGACCCTCGCAAGAACTACTGGGGCCACCTGGCCCCCATGAGAGTCCCCCGGAGCCAGGGCCTGGCTGCCTTACACAATAACTGCATCTACTACATAGCTGGCATCTGCAGGAACCACCAGCGCACCTTCACCATGGAGGTCTACGACATTGAGCAGAACACCTGGGCCCGCAAGAGAGACCTTCCGTTCGACCAGGCCACCAGCCCCTACATCAAGGCCCTGCTCCTCCAGGGCAAGCTGCAGCTGTTTGTCCGCGCCACACAGGTCATGGTGGAGGAACATGTGTTCCGTACCAGCAGGAAGAACTCCCTCTACCAGTACGACGACGAGGCGGACACATGGACCAAAGTCTACGAGACGCCCGACCGCCTCTGGGACCTTGGTCGCCATTTTGAGTGTGTGGTGGCCAAACTGTACCCACAGTGTCTTCAGAAAGTGCTCTGAGAGGGCCGTAGGTGACAAGTTCCCTCCTCCACGAAGAGGGAGTGTGCGTTGTCCTGCGTGCCTGGTACTGTCCTGTGTTTTGCACCACAAGGACTGTCGAGTTTAGTCTTAAAGCATTAATGGTTCAACACGATCAAATTGGTGGTTTTAAAAGATTGCAAAATTGATTATTTTTCTCCAGTCAGAACCAAATACCCATACTGATACTTGTTTTACAGTATAGTACAATGACTCATAAGTGCAATTATCTATTTTTTTTAGCCATTTTGTTCCATTTTATTGTGTGGACCCCTGGAAGAGTAGCTGCGGCTTTTGCAAAACAACTAATTGGGATCCTAATAAAATACCATTCTTAAAAGGATATATAGGTTATAATTTTTACAATTGATATGCATGCCGTTGCGGGATCAATATGAAGTGCCCTCTAATTATTGTCATGTCAACATAAAGTGAGAATTATTAATAATTTTAGTCATTATTCATACGGGTAAGATGGGCGGTGATGCTCAGATTGATGGGGTTTTGTCTTTGACTGCTCAATGCGCCCTACAGCAAGCTCGTCTTTGGAAGTGTTTATTAGTTGTCTGTGCTAGTGATTTAGGTTTATTTCAATCTGTGGTAGGAGCAGGTATGTTTTGTGAAATGCATACTTTGCTTTTAAGAGAAGGCCTTAGCTGTGTCAACCAATGTGCTGTTTGGCTTTGTTGCAGTTGGATTCATAATTTTTGCATTCGTAGATTAGCTTCACACTTGCAGCTGACATCCATATTGTAACACGTGTCACATGCCAAGACAACTCGAAGTTAGACTATTCACTCTCCACATTGGAGAAACAAGCATGGCGTCAGGTGTGTGTGGCTAGCATAAGTGAGACATTTTGAACCATGCAACCGTTTGCTTTGATAGCAACTCAGCAGTCAGGTAAGGAGCGAAGGGACGTGGTTCAGTCAGATGCATTGATTTGTCCAAAGTGTGTGCAGCTTGCTGCAGCAGTGTTTTCTTTGGATATACTTTTTTTCCAGCATGTCTATTGATTAGAAGCTTTAGAAGTGTTTGGAATAACCTACCTCTTAAATGCCAAAATGCATTTCAGAACTTGGTTCATCTGAAAAGTGGATAAAGTTTCTAGTAGCAATAACTAAGGAAATGTTGATACAGTTAGGTTTACCCTTGTGGAAGTGCATTAACTTAACAAGCGTAATTTGTGTACTTTAGGTGAAACGGCTCAATATTGGCTGTGTGGCTGGCTGATGTACAGTAGTAGTTTGAGTAAAATGGAGATTGTTGGTGTGTAACTTAGCGCAGATCCCAATGGCTGTCATTGTGCCTGTGGGTGGGTGCATCGGATAATAGTCCTGTGTGTTTAGCCTGGCGAGGCAGTGTCAAGTCTTACTCATTGCACTGAATCACTCTCCAATAGTCAGTCACTGCAAACTTTACCAAGCACCCTCCTGGACAGAACTACCAGTGTTGGGCTCAACTTTGTATCTTTTACACATGAATCCATCTGTACATGGAGGAAAAACAGAACTTGGTCCTGCTTTTTTGACAGTCTTGTATGTAATAATTGGGGTAACACAGCCATTGAGTGACGGTTCCCTATGGAACTGCAACATTTTCAATGATGTCAATCATTTCCTCATGCAGGTTGCTGTGTCATCTTTGCACTACATATGATTTTCTCGTTTAAAGCTTTCCCTAAAATCAATCAACAACAAAGCAATCTTGGGATATACAGTTCTGCCTGCAAAGAATTTGAAATGGGGAATAATATGAAAACCCACATTCTAGGTGTGGAGGTGACATGATAAACTTTGGTAAAGAAAATGATTGCAGATCATTTGGTGCTTGTTTGATCTGGTCAGAGCAATGCCCTCCTGAAGCCCTCACAGGTGAAAGGGGGTTTGCCCGAATGCCTAAACTCAGTCACTTGGGAACCAGGAATGGACAACTCTCAGGATTTCTATTGATACAGAGTACTGTATTTAAATGTCTTGTGTAATATACTGAACTATACGTTTGCTGTACTTGCACAGTTTTTACAAACTTTTTTTCTTTTGTAACTTAATGTGATTTAATTTCAATGGCTGTATTTCTATTTTCTATATTTAGTTATGATGGTGATTATGTTCTGTATCCCACACATGGATATCGGCACATTTTGATTTTCTTTAACAACTTCTCAGTAAGCATTACAGATATGTAACTTCAATGTTGAGTTAATCTCCAACACGATGCAAAGCTTACAATGAATCAGCCAATCGATGTGCTTTCTGTGCAACAGCCGTAGTTGGCCTTGTGCAGCCATATCGAAGCTCATTGAAGACCTGTATGTAAGCATTGTCCACAGATGGCAACTAGCAGTGGACTCTTCCTGTATTTATTTTTGTTTGATGGTTTGTCTTTGTAGGGTTTGGGGGATAGTGGTGGTTGAGCTCAACTGTGAAATTCACATTGCACATATTTTGAGAATAAAATTTGATAACCTATTGACTTGCCATATGATTATTTGGTGCTTTATTATTAGCAAACCTTGTACTACCCTTGTCTAGGTTACTTTTTATAAAATGGCTAGCTATCACATTGTACAAGGTTAGTTAAAAAAAAAACTGCATCGTTGGGAATGTTTCATAAACAAGCATTTCACTGAGGTCTACACCAGTTGACTTCGGCGCATGTGATGAATACAAAACAATTTGGTACCTTTTCAATAGATAAAGTTGCAACATTTGTAACAAATATAGCTAGCAAGTTGACATGACGTCACTGAGTAAGGACATTCTAGTGACCTGGATAGTGAAAGGTGGGACCATCAAAATCGATTTGCATAAAAAACGACCAGAATCGATTGCCTGGTAAATCAAATTCATAGCCTTTTGGGAGTAGAATACTGTTCGAATTCATTCAATGTACCACCAGGGGGAAATGAGGTGACGCGTGTCTAAAAGCTTCTGAAAAGTATCAATTTGTTTCAGAAACTTTCAGGGTTGTCCTCGGAGTTCAAGTGCTGGGCTTTGTATTTTCGTGGTCAAGGTAAGATTGTTTTATTTATGTCTCGCACCCAATATGTTAAACGCTTCAACTTGTATGTGTGCACTCCGAGTCGGATATCCACGTGTACCAACCAAATTCGAGGCTTCCTGAATTTGTTGGGTGTATGGCAAATGGTCATTATGCTAGCTCCTTAAAATGAAAACACGTTCTTTGGATTTTTAAATTGACTCCATATGTAGGATCTGGAGAGATGATGCACCTTCACAAGCAAACAGCTAAAATGTATTCTTTACGTTCTTCTGTGCGTCTCATCAGGTAGTCTTGATGCAACTCGTACAACGGCTAGTTTGAATTATTTAAACTAAACTTAGCAATGATCAGCCTGGTCTCAGACTAGACATAACATAGTACACGTAAATCTCGTGCACTCAAATTAGTGCGCTTGGTATGGTTACTTAAGGCAAAAACAAACGTAGGATGGTTGGTTGGTGTGGGTGTATAGGGCAAACGTCTAGCAACCTAAAGGTTGTGACTTCGATTCTCATCCCGGACAATTTTAGCTAATTAGCATATGTTCAACTACTTACTATGTTAGCCAATCCTTATCCCTAAACTTCACCCTTGAACTCAACTCCTAAATCTAACCCTAAACCCTATCTTAGCTAACGTTAGCAAACTAGCTAAAGTTCACGTAGTTAGAATTCGTAAAATACTTTTTTTGCTAATTTGTGACATATTGTACCAATTGTAATTCGTAACATATCATGAAATGACTGATGGACATCTACAAATGTGTACATGCCTTACGAAACATATCATACTAAATGGAGAATCACTGATGTATGTACAGAATAATACAAAATGCTTTGAGACCAGGTTGAAATGATTGACACAGCAACATAAAAACATGCAACCTATGAGTATGAGTCTAAAAAGCAGAGTAAATAAACAAATCAATTGGAATTACACCATCTACAACAATAGCATATATTGAAAGTCTATTTACTAATGGACATTTCCATATATAAGGACCCATGAGCACCAACGTGAAGTTCATAGAGCATGTTAAATGTGGTTTCAAATGAAAGCTAAGAGTATATTTTTGAGAATTTAAGGCATATATACATTTTTCAACAATTTTCTATCCTAAATGTTAGGAATAAGTAAAAGGGATCTCACATGCTGACTGTGTGCGCAAGCGTTGCAAAATAAATGTACACATACATGTTACTCTGATTCCAAGACAGCGTAGCAGTCGAACGTCTGTTTGTCTTGTCCTGTCCCATGTATATATTTTTCTTCGTACATATTTTTTACATATTTTTTAAATCTCAATTTCCATCTACGGACTGAACATACTCTCCCGCCTCACCCAATATGGTATGGATATGCAATTTTTTACACTTTAGCACCAGAACCCCAATAAGCAGCTAGCCAGCTAACTAGCTAGTAGTCAGCCACTGTTAGCGGTCATCACCGTTAACTCGGACATCAGCCAGCCTCAGCCAGTGTGCACAGCGTGATATCAACCCAGAGCATATCGGACTGCTTTTTCTCTACCACATCTTCAGATTCTTACTGCAAGCTCTGAAACTTTACAACGGAACATTGCAGCTAGCTAGCTGCTATCCGAGTGGCTACTCCTGGCTAACGTCTCTGTCCCTAAGCAAGCACCAGTTAGCCTGGAGCTAGACTCGTCTCCCGGCTAGCAGAAGAGGTCCATCATCCAATTATTGGGCTACAGTACCTATTTTGCCAATACCTGGACTGTTTTACTGCCGACACGGAGCCCCGCCGATCCATCACGACTGGTCTGCCGACGTAACCATCCGAGGGGGTTTCAATAGGCTCTTCCATTGCGACGTCCATCGAAGGCCCATTTGCTAGCCACGGCCCGCTAGCTGTCTAAATCGCCGTGCCTCAAGCTCGCCTAGCTACTCACTGGACCCTATGATCACTCGGCTACACATGTATCTCCTTAATGTCAATCTTCCTTATCTATTGCTATTTTGGTTAGTGATTATTGTCTTATTTCACTGTAGAGCCTCCAGCACTGCCTTAGCTAGCCCTATTGTTCCACCCCCCACACATGCGGTGACCTCAGCTGGCTTAAATGGTGCCTCTAGAGACAACCTCTCTCATCGTCACTCAATGCCTAGGTTTACCTCCACTGTATTCACATCCTACCATACCCTTGTCTGTACATTATGCCTTGAATCTATTCTTCCGCGCCCAGAAATCTGCTCCTTTTACTCTCTGTTCTGAACGCACTAGACAATCAGTTCTTATAGCCTTTAGCCGTACCCTTATCCTACTCCTTCTCTGTTCCTCTGGTGATGTAGAGGTTAACCTAGGCCCTGCAGCCTCTAGCTCCATTCCCATTCTCCAGGCCCTCTCATTTGTTGACTTCTGTAACCGTAAAAGCCTTGGTTTCATGCATTTTAACATTAGAAGCCTCCTCCCTAAGTTGGTTTTGTTCACTGCTTTAGCACACTCCGCCAACCTGGATGGCTTAGCCGTGTCTGAATCCTGGCTTAGGAAGGCCACCAAAAATCCTGAAATTTCCATCCCTAACTACAACATTTTCTGACAAGATAGAACTGCCAAAGGGGGCGGAGTTGCAATCTACTGCAGAGAGAGCCTGCAGAGTTCTGTCATACTATCCAGGTCTGTGCCCCCAAAAATTAAGTTTCTACTTTTAAAAATCCACCTTTCCAGAAACAAGTCTCTCACCGTTGCC
Source organism: Oncorhynchus tshawytscha (assembly GCF_018296145.1). Taxonomy (NCBI): domain Eukaryota; kingdom Metazoa; phylum Chordata; class Actinopteri; order Salmoniformes; family Salmonidae; genus Oncorhynchus; species Oncorhynchus tshawytscha. Next base: position 34,941,876 of record NC_056435.1, on the reverse strand, counting down.
GCTTGTTATAGACCCCCTTCACCCCCTGCTGTGCCCTGGATCCCATATGTGAATTGATTGCCCCCCATTTATGTTCAGATTTCATCATATTAGGTGACCTAAACTGACTGGGACATGCTAAACTTCTTTGGGGTAGAGGGCAGTATTGGGAATTTTGGATGAAAAGAGTGCCCAAATTAAGCTGCCTGCTACTCAGCCATAAAAGCTAGAATATTCATATTATTAGTAGATTTGGATAGAAAACACAAAAGTTTCTAAAAGTGTTTGAATGGTGTCTGTGAGTATAACAGAACGCATATGGCAGGCACAAACCTGAAAAAAAATCCAACCAGGAAGTGGGACATCTGAGGTTTGTAGTTTTTGAACTCAGCCCCTATCGAATACACAGTGGGATATTGGTCATTTTGCACTTCCTACGGTTTCCACTAGATGTCAACAGTCTTTAGAAATGAGTTTGATGCTTCTACTCTAAAGGAGGGGCTCATAAGAGCTCTTTGAGTGAGTGGTCTGGCAGAGTGCCACAGGCTCAGTCTCACGCGCTCACGTGAAAGGTAGCTACGTTCCACTTCATTTCTGCAGACAAAGGAATTGATTTATGTTAAAAACATCCTAAAGATTGATTCTATACATCGTTTGATGTGTTTCTACTAACTGTAATGGAGCTTTTTTGACTTTTCGTCTGAAACTAGTGAACGCACTTTATGAATGTGGATTACTGGACTGAACTCGCTAACAAAATGAGCTATTTTGACATAAATGATGGAGATTATCGAACAAAACAAACATGTTTGTGCAACTGGGATTCCTGGCAGTGCATTCTGATGAAGATCATCAAAGGTAAGTGAATATTTATAATGCTATGCTGACTAATGTTGACTCCACAACATGGCGGATATATGAATGGGCTCTGAGCGCTCTACTCAGATTATAGCATGGTGTGCTTTTTCTGTAAAGTTTAAAAAAAATCTGACACAGCGGTTGCATTAAGGAGAAGTTCTTACGAAGCCACTCCTCTGTTGCCCAGGCAGTGTGTTTGTGATCATTGTCATGCTGAAAGGCCCAGCCACGTTTCATCTTCAATGCCCTTGCTGATGGAAGGAGGTTTTCACTCAAAATCTCACGATAGATGGCCCCATTCATTCTTTCCTTTACACGGATCAGTCGTCCTGGTCCCTTTGCAGAAAAACAGCCCCAAAGCATGATGTTTCCACCCCCATGCTTCACAGTAGATATGGTGTTCTTTGGATGCAACTCAGCATTCTTTGTCCTCCAAACATGACGAGTTGAGTTTTTACCAAAAAGTTATATTTTGGTTTCATCTGACCATATGACATTCTCCCAATCTTCTTCTGGATCATCCAAATGCTCTATAGCAAACTTCAGACGGGCCTGGACATGTACAGGCTTAAGCAGGGGGACACGTCTGGCACTGCAGGATTTGAGTCCCTGGCGGCGTAGTGTGTTACTGATGGTAGGCTTTGTGACTTTGGTCCCAGCTCTCTGCAGGTCATTCACTAGGTCCCCCCGTGTGGTTCTGGGATTTTTGCTCACCGTTCTTGTGATCATTTTGACCCCACGGGGTGAGATCTTGCGTGGAGCCCCAGATCGAGGGAGATTATCAGTGGTCTTGTATGTCTTCCATTTCCTAATAATTGCTCCCACAGTTGATTTCTTCAAACCAAGCTGCTTACCTATTGCAGATTCAGTCTTCCCAGCCTGGTGCAGGTCTACAGGTTGTGGACAGGTGTATTTTATACTGATAACAAGTTCAAAGAGGTGCCATTAATACAGGTAACAAGTGGAGGACAGAGGAGCCTCTTAAAGAAGAAGTTACAGGTCTGCGAGAGCCAGAAATCTTGCTTGTTTGTAGGTGACTAAATACTTATTTTCCACCATAATTTGCAAATAAATTCATTAAAAATCCTACAATGTGATTTTCTGGATTTTTTTCCCTCATTTTGTCTGTCATAGTTTAAGTGTACCTATGATGAAAATTACAGGCCTCTCTCATCTTTTTAAGTGGGAGAACTTGCACATTTGGTGGCTGACTAAATACTTTTTTGCCACACTGTATTGGAGTGCCAACAAAAGAAGCTTGTCAAAGGTAAGGCATGAATTATATTTTTACTTCTGCGTTTTGTGTCGCGCCTGCAGTGTTGAAATATGCTTCTCTCTCTTTGTTTACTATGGTGCTATCCTCAGATAATAGCATTGTTTGCTTTCGCCGAAAAGCCTTTTTGAAATCTTACATGATGGCTGGATTCACAACAAGTGTAGCTTTAATTTGATATCTTGCATGTGTGATTTCATGAAAGTTTGATTTTTATAGTCATTTATTTGAATTTGGCGCTATGCATTTTCACTGGCTTTTGTCCAGGTGGGACGCCACATATCCCAGAGAGGTCCCACATATCCCAACAAACAGATCACCGACCATTTCGAATCCCACCGTACCGTACCTTCTCCACTATGCAATCTGGTTTCCGAGCTGTGTGCACCTCAGAAATTCTCAAGGTCCTAAACGATATCATAACCGTCATCAATAAAAGACAGTACTGTGCAACCGTCTTCATCGAGCTGGCCAAGACTTTCGACTCTGTCAATCACCACGCTCTTATTGGCAGACTCAACAGCCTTGGCTTCTCAAATGACTGCCTCGCCTGGTTCACCAGCTACATCTCAGACAGAGTTCATTGTGTCAAATCGGAGGGCTTGTTGTCCGCAACTCTGGCAGTCTCTATGGGGGTGCCACAGGGTTCAATTCTCGGGCCGACTCTTTTCTCTGTATATATCAATGATGTCGCTCTTGCTGCTGGTGATTCTCTGATCCACCTCTACGCAGACAACACCATTCTGTATACATCTGGCCCTTATTATGGACTGTGCTAACAAACCTCTAGACAAGATTCAATGCCATACAACACTCCTTCCATGGCCTCCAACTGCTCTTAAATGCAAGTTAAACTAAGTGCATGCTCTTCAACCGATTGCTGCCCTCACCCTCCCGCCCGACTAGCATCACTACTCTGGACGGTTCTGACTTAGAATACAGTTGAAGTCGGAAGTTTACATACACCTTAGCCAATTACATTTTAACTCAGTTTTTCACAATTCCTGACATTTAATCCTAGTTAAAATTCGCTGTCTTAGGTCAGTTAGGATCACCACATTATTTTAAGAATGTGAAATGTCAGAATAATAGTACAGGCTTTTATTTCTTTCATTACATTCCCAGTGGGTCAGCAGTTTACATACACTCAATTAGTATTCGGTAGCATTGCCTTTGTTGAACTTGGTCAAACGTTTCGGGTAGCCTTCCACAAGCTTCCCACAATAAGTTGGGTGAATTATGGTCCATTCCTCCTGACAGAGCTGGTGTAACTGAGTCAGGTTTGTAGGCCTCCTTGCTCGTACATGCTTTTTCAGTTCTGCCCACATATTTTCTATGGGATTGAGGTCAGGGCTTTGTGATGGCCACTCCAATACCTTGACTTTGTTGTTCTTAACACATAAATATTCCCTTACCTTTGCTGTTCTTCCATCAGAAGACGTGGAAGGGTTTATACTTACCAAAAACGGCTTTAGTTTTGAAGTCTTTTAAACAGGTTAAAACCTGTTGAGGATCTTGATTCCCAATTGGGAACCTGCCCTCCCACCGTCAGCTGGAATGTGGCGCATGGAACGCAAAAAATATTCTTAAAAATATTTAACCTCCACACATTAACAAGTCCAATAGCTCAAATGAAAGATAAACAACTTGTTTATCTACCCAGCAAGTCAGATTTCTAAAATGTTTTACGGCGAAAACATAGCACATATTTATGTCAAACCACCACCGAAGACACACCGAAGACACAGCTAATTTCCATAGCCAAATTGAACAAAATATGCAATCACCAAACGCAGGATTAAAAGAAAAATAATTTCACTAACCTTTTGAAATCTTCATCAGATGACAGTAATATAACATGTTACACAGTACATTTATGTTTTTTTCAATAATATGCTATATATATCCATAAATCTCTGTTTACAATGACGCATTGTTCAGAAAATGCTACTCAAATGTCCGGAGAAATGACGATAGCTCCGGCAGATGCCGTCAGCTAACAAGGAATACACATCATAAACTTTGACTAAATATGCATGTTCTACATATATAGAAAGATACACTTCTTCTAAATGCAATCGCTGTGTTACATTTATTTTTAACGTTACAGATTTCGTTCACTATGTAATAATATGAGACGGCGCTCAGAAATTAGCATTATGGCTCCTCTATCTCGGAGTCCACAGAAACCCATAATTAAGCCATTTTGCCACAACTTTGGAAGTATGCTTGGGGTCATTATCCATTTGGAAGACCTATTTGCAACCAAGCTTTAACTTCCTAACTGTCTTGAGATGTTGCTTCAATATATCCACATAATTGTACTTCCTCATGATGCTATCTATTTTGTGAAGTGCACCAGTCCCTCCTGTAGCACAGCACCCCCACAACATGATGCTGCCACACCCACGTGCTTTACGGTTTGGATGGTGTTCTTCGGCTTGCAATCCTCCCCCCTTTTCCTCCAGACATAATGAAGGTCATTATGGCCAAACAATTCTATTTTTGTTTCATCAGACCAGAGGATATTTCTCCAAAAAGTACGATCTTTGTCCCCATGTGCAGTTGCAAACCGTAGTCTGGCTTTGTTATGGTGGTTTTTGAATAGTGGCTTCTTCCTTGCTGAGCGGCCTTTCACGTTATGTTGGTATAGGACTCGTTTTACTGTGGATATAGATACTTTTGTACCTGTTTCTTCCAGCATCTTCACAAGGTTCTTTGCTGTTGTTCTGGGATTGATTTGCACTTTTCACACCAAAGTACGTTCATCTCTAGGAGACAGAACACGTCCCTTTCCTGGGCAGTATGATGGCTGCTTGGTCCCATGGTGTTTATACTTGCGTACTATTGTTTGTACAGATGAACGGGTTACCTTCAGGCATTTGGAAATTGCTCCCAAGGATGAACCACACTTGTGGGGGTCTACAATTTATTTTCCGAGGTCTTGGCTGATTTCTTTCACTTTTCCCATGATGTCAAGCAAAGTGTCACTGAGTTTGAAGGTAGACCTTGAAATACATCCACAGATACACCTCTATTCGACTCAAATTATGTCAATTAGCCTATCAGAAGCTTCTGAAGCCATGACATCATTTTCTGGAATTTTCCATGTTTAAAGGCACAGTCAACTTATTGTATGTAAACTTCTGACCTACTGGAATTGTGATACAGTGAATTATAATTGAAATAATCTGCCTATAAACAATTGTTGGAAAAATTACTTGTGTCATGCACAAGGTAGATGTCCTAACAAGAAATTTGTGGAGTGGTTGAAAAACGAGTTTTAATGACTCCAACCTCAGTGTATGTAAACTTCCGACTTCAACTGTATGTGGACATCTACAAATACCTAGGTGTCTAGTTAGACTGTAAACTCTCTTTCCAGACTCACATTAAGCATCTCCAATCCAAAATTGAATCTAGAATTGGCTTCCCATTTCGCAACAAAGCATCCTTCACTCATGCTGCCAAACATACCCTCGTGAAACTGACTATCCTACTGATCCTTGACTTCGGCGATGTCATTTACAAAATAGCCTCCAATACTCTACTCAGCAAACTGACTGTAGTCTATCAAGGTGCCATCCGTTTTGTCACCAAAGCCCCATATTCTATCCACCACTGCAACCTGTATGCTCTTGTTGGCTTGCCCTCACTACATATTCGTTGCCAAACCCACTGGCTCCAGGTCATCTGTAAGTCTATGCTAGGTAAAGCACCGCCTTATTTCAGCTCACTGGTCACCATAGCAACACCCACCCATAGCACACGCTCCAGCAGGTATATTTCACTGGTCATCCCCAAAGCCAACACTTCCTTTTGCCGCCTTCCAGTTCTCTGCTGCCAATGACTGGAACGAATTGCAAAAATCACTGAAGCTGGAGTCTTATATCTCCCTCTCTAACTTTAAGCAACAGCTGTCAGAGCAGCTTACTGATCACTGTACCTGTACACGGCCAATCTGTAAATCGTCCACCCAACTACCTCATCCCCATATTATTATTTATCCTCTTGCTCCTTTTCACCCCAGTATTTCTACTTCTACTTCATCATCTGCACATCTATCACTCCAGTGTTAATGCTAAATTGTAATTATTTCACCTCCATGGCCTATTTATTGCCGTACCTCCCTAATCTTCTACATTTGCACACACTGTACGTATATTTTTCTTTTGTGTTATTTACTGTACGTTTGTTTATGTGTAAATCTGTGCTGTTTGTGTCGCACTGCTTTGCTTGGCCAGGTCGCAGTTGTAATTGAGAACATGTTCTCAACTGGCTTACCTGGTTACATAAAGGTGATTAAAATAAAATTCTATTATTGCACCCACACTGTTCGAACTTGGTTCTATTTGTGATGCTTGATGCGCTGCAAGTTCCGCCTCTCCCATCTCCTCAAATCAAATTTGCGAGCCTATAACTGACTGATCAGTTCTTTTTCTCTTATTGTGACCTCCCTCTTCACGGTTAGCATTGAGCACTTCTCTTCATCTTTTTAGATCTTCTCCAAGGTCCATTGTGTCAGAGGAACTTCTACATTCCCAGGAGGTTTCAGAGTTGGATGAGTGGTGAGGAAGCAATCCTTACATTCACCAAAAGCACATAGCTTCGATTTCGGGTCACACATACTTGACTCGACCATGTCCTCAAGGTTTTTGGTGGAGTGAAGGCCAAGGCTGTGAAGAGAATTTGCCATAAACTGTAAATTCTCATGGGTTTTGCACTGACAAGTTTCACGATCAGTGTCATTGGGCGAAACAACCCAAAATGGCCTGAGGCGGCAGAAGGAGGTATAGGACAACTGACCTAGTTCCTCAGACTGGAATTTCATGTGCAGATTTTTCATTGTGGTGGTCGTGTGGTGGTTTGTTTGCATCATCACGGAGGAAGAAATCCTTAACTTTTGATTTCTGTTTCTGTTCTGCTTCCTTACCTTCCTCGTCAAAAAAGAACAAAGGTCCCCTTCCAACTTCGCACTCCTATTTGAAAAGCCCAACACTGTCTGGGCATACTTCTGAAGTTAATACTTCTTCAGTATATTCACAGAGGTCACTTTTGTAATGTTTTGCTTGTTCTTCTGTTTCCTTGCATTTCTGTATTTTGTTTTGACATCTTTAATGAGAGATGTGTGAAAGAGAAGAGCCCTCTTGATACGTTATGTCACATTCTGATGTCTCAGCAATGCTTTGACTGTTGAACGAGGCAATACAGATGCCTGTTCTCCCCTAGTCCTTGCATACCTCTTCCTGTATTTTTCCTTTTTCTCCTCTCCTTTGCCACTTCTGATTGTAAAATCTCTTTTTGGAGTCTACTGTGTGTTTTTTTTTCTTTCTTCTAATGCGTTCCACTTGCTGTAGTTGCCTAAAACACATTAAATGAATGGTTAGGATTATAGAGGTAGAGTCAGAGATAAAGTTAAGGATTTCTTAGTAGATCGGGATTTGGGTTATGGGTTGTGGTTAGGGATTATGGTTAGAGTTAGTAGAAAGTTTAGCAACTAATAATCTTAAATGCCTTATTTTAAGCATATTCTAACCTTGAAGGCCCAGGCTGATTTTCAGGAGTTGAGGGGGGTGTTTGGGACTGCAGTATCGCACTAGCCTTGGCCCTGGCTCTGAGTATCCTTTTGGAATCTCTCCATTTCTTCCTTTCTGCACTCTGTCACTGAGTTCAGCTATTGTCTTCTTCTTCCCTGTCTCCTCCATTTCTCTAAATACTCTCTCCTTCTTTCTGGGTCAGCATTACATCATTCTCTGTATTGCCGCTGTCTTTCAGCTGCACTAAGAGGAGGTGCCATTCCTTCAGAGAGACCTGATTCAATTGATATTTACTTATTCTTAAAATACTATACATGCTATATACACTGTAATTATGTAATACAATTTATGAACAAAAACACATATTTTGCAACACACTACTGCAAGATATCCATTTATCCACCCTATTGAGTGCATGTCCACCCTGTTACGTGTACATGGATAACAGGGTTTACGATAATAGGGTGGACATTTTGAGCTAAAATTAGCTCCAAGTGATCGTGATGAAGCTAGGATAATGGCTGCCACTTGAAAAGGAATTTGCATTGTTTGACAAATATATTTTGAAATTATGGAATTCAATGAACGCCTTTTTGTGTTTTTGCTTAACAGGGTGGACATGTTATGCTTTCCCACATCACATCACCGACATATAATGATGAAAATGTAATACTCACCAGGTTCACCACAGTTGTTTTCCCACCAAGGAAGTGAACCGTTCCGTATAAAGCCTAACACTAGGCAGCAAGATGCAGCCACTGGTCAACGAGTACTTCCACGCTGGGAAAGTCGAATTGCAGAAGCATCTCAAATATTTTTATCTCCCTAACTAAAGCAGTTTATAGTTGTGTGTGTGTGTGAACAAAAACCTTGTGATAGGACAAAAAACAATTAGGGTGGAGGATTTTTAAATATTTTGCCAACAGAGGGAATAATAATCCCCAATATTTTTTTGAATCATTAACTGTAATTAGAAGGGAATGATGACAAAAGTATCAGCATATTTCTTTGATCAGTAGCTGTAATATTATTACTCAATATAGCAGTAACTCCGTTATATTACTCGTCACCGCAAAAAGTAATCATATTACTGTAACGTATTACCCCTAACACTGGTCACACAAACCACCATTGAGTCACCTGCTACAGTCTACCCTTCCACTGGCATACTGTTTTGTTCAGCTCATAACTGTTTTCTTTCAATTCAATTCAATTCAAGGGCTTTATTGGCATGGGAAACATGTGTTAACATTGCCAAAGCAAGTGAGGTAGACAACATACAAAGTGAATATATAAAGTGAAAAACAACAAAAATTAACAGTGAACATTACACATACAGAAGTTTCAAAACAGTAAAGACATTACAAATGTCATATTATATATATATATACAGTGTTTTAACAATGTACAAATGGTTAAAGGACACAAGATAAAATAAATAAGCATAAGGGTTGTATTTACAATGGTGTTTGTTCTTCACTGGTTGCCCTTTTCTCGTGGCAACAGGTCACAAATCTTGCTGCTGTGATGGCACACTGTGGAATTTCACCCAGTAGATATGGGAGTTTTTCAAAATTGGATTTGTTTTCGAATTCTTTGTGGATCTGTGTAATCTGAGGGAAATATGTCTCTCTAATATGGTCATACATTGGGCAGGAGGTTAGGAAGTGCAGCTCAGTTTCCACCTCATTTTGTGGGCAGTGAGCACATAGCCTGTCTTCTCTTGAGAGCCATGTCTGCCTACGGCGGCCTTTCTCAATAGCAAGGCTATGCTCACTGAGTCTGTACATAGTCAAAACTTTCCTTAATTTTGGGTCAGTCACAGTGGTCAGGTATTCTGCCGCTGTGTACTCTCTGTGTAGGGCCAAATAGCATTCTAGTTTGCTCTGTTTTTTTGTTAATTCTTTCCAATGTGTTAAGTAGTTATCTTTTTGTTTTCTCATGATTTGGTTGGGTCTAATTGTGCTGCTTTCTCTTTCAGTCATCTGGTGGTCAACACAAGTGTGAAAACAGTCTGGAGAACATTCTCTCTGTCTCTCGCTGTCTCTACCCTCCCCCCCGATCAAATCTGAACCAATCATAGACGCTATGTTTCACAAATTGGGAGAGTACAGTAAAGTTAAAAGATTTTGAGTACGGTTCAGCACAGTACTTTATATATTCAGTAGCGCTATACAAATTAAATGTATTATTTTTTTATAACCATCATTATGCATTTCTGTGTAGCACAGATCAGGGACTAATGATGACATGCCATTATTGCAGTTCTGTTCCTGGGTATAAATCTACTTCACTTACTGTCGTTCATAACCAAAATAGATTTTTTTAAACCCAAGCTGTCATTATAATAGCTGACATCCCATTCTTTCTGCAGACATATTTGAATCTTAATTCTGAGCAGATTTTCAATTGTTTTTTTGAAACCATGGTCACATAAAAAACGGAGGGAGATTTGACAGAAATTCAGTTACTAAACGTTGCATCTGTTCTTCGCGTAAATGTGTTTTTGTCAAATGGTCAGTCTAAATTGTGAAAAGTGTTCATTTAGCATAGAGTTGTATGGTTTGTTAAACTTTGAAATAAATCTTTTTTGTATGGCATATATTTTAATGTGAAAAATCTGAAAAAATGTACAGTTCCTATACAACATTTTCATTTGGAACCAGGAGTAAAAATATGTGTAGCATGAGCCTATGCATCAGGTTTTATTGTATAGCCCATGGCTACTCAAATACTATTTGGGAAGGTCCGGTCACGCAAATGCCCTAGGTTGCAAAAGTCCAGGTGGATTTGCCATTTAATGGCGTAGGAACAAACTCCCACCTCACAACCCATGAAACCCCAAACTGTTCACACCCCTCCTGGCAGATACATTTTTTTAAAGCTAATTTCTTGCAATTCTACACATTTTCCCATGGGGCATAGAGAACCTTTTGACTTTTTAAAATGAATTTTCTGCAGTTCATGACCTGTCTTATGTGTTTATATGATAGCTAAGTATCTCAAAAAAGTCAGTGGGGGCTCCTTGGGGGTTGAGGCCTCAAGGCACGTAATCAGGCCATGATAACTAGCCTACAAGAGTTCAATATGTTAGCCTAACTTACCTACCTAGCTTATATGTTGATCAACTGGACATTTCTGACAGGTTATAAATAGCTCTTGGAGGTCTCAGTTAATGACATAACAGGAAAACTGCCCATACACTCAACAGCATTAAGTTGAAATCCCGACTGACTTGAAACTAATCAAATCACAAAAGAGGTTAGGCCTGTATGCTCCTCTCTGTGACAGTAGTAACTTGTCACTTTAAATGTGTGTAAATACCAAACAGAGACAATACCTGGGTCAAACAATTATGGTTTGGGGAAATAAAGTGATGATTTGACTGTTTTTCTCTGTAGTGATTTGTGCGTGTACTTAAAAAAGGTATATTCAAGATCATGTTTTTGCTGTCATGAAACACTTTGATCCGGATTGTGAACTTCATCATCATCCTCTTTTCTATCGACAGAAACATGTCCCCTGCACCAGAATCTCCTCTGGGGTACATCCCCCCAGACGGGGGCTGGGGCTGGGTCGTGGTGTTTGGGGCCTTCATCTCCATTGGCTTCTCGTATGCCTTCCCCAAAGCCCTCACAGTCTTCTTCAAAGACATCCAGCTGATCTTCGGTGCCTCCTACAGCCAGATAGCATGGATCTCCTCCATTATGCTGGCAGCCATGTATGCCGGTGGTGAGTAGGCATTCATGAAATCAAGCAGCTCTGAGCCAGCATCAAGTCACATGAGGACCACAATGCACAGATTGTATTAACGGATGCATGTCTTGTATGGAGCTTTGCCGTTGCTTGTTTTTTTTTCATCCCCAAATTGTAGGCCTGTATCTTGCATGTGAGGACTGAGTGTAATAGCTGGAACTAATCAAGAAGAATGAGTACTACTGTGTTCAAATGACTATGACAGCCTAAGAAGTGAAGTCTTTGCAGTCATCAGACTCTTCTCTAAAGTTAGATGTTATTATCCCTGAATAATACATAGATGTTTGTAGTTTATTTAATAAGTCTACTAGTTGAAGAAAATACAGTAGTAGGCTATTTGAGGTGAAAGCCAAGCAATTGCAACCAACTTTATCATGCTGATAGAGTAAGCATAGAATAAGAAGCTTGCTGTCTTACTTTACTCTAATGAGCTTTCACAAAGCAACCTCTCATTTTGGAGACCCGTAAATATATTGAATTAAAGAAACTCGTTGACCAGTGGCTGCATCTTGCTGCCTAGTGTTAGGCTTTATATGGAAGGGTTTGGCATAGGTTAGTTAGTCATGTGATTTTTACACCTGACACAAATTTGAGTATTTAAACAAAGCCACTCTTTCACTTATGAATGGGGACGTGAGGCGGCAGGGGATTCACCCTGGGGCATGTTCAGTTGGCCAACATGAGTGTTGATCCAGGGCACACATATATAGACTGTCTGTCAGTTGAAAATGCTGTTTTTTTTGTTTTGTTTACCCTTGCTCTGTTTGCATGAGCATTTATATTCACAATTGTCAGTCTGTGCCGCAAGCCTTGATGGGACCTGGTGTGATGAATGACCAACATGAGTGTTCCATGTCACAATAAGAAAAAACTACCGTCTTAGAAATCCCTGTTGTTACTCAATGCCTGGGCCTGAATTTATTAACGATTAGGCACCTTACATGACTCATTAGATGACACTGAGATATTATAATAGAATGATCCAATTGAAGTTTGAGATAAATCAATCAGTGGCTGCAAGGTTAAAAGATGACAGGGAGCCTGACTCACCTGCAGTCACCAGCACAGAGAATCCTGTGAAATATTCCTGTTCTCAGTGGCAGAGGCACATGGCTTTATCATATTGTCCTTGGCTCAGCTTTTGCAATGTCACCCAGTTGAAAAAAGACAGGGAAAATATATCAGTCATGGGTTCAGCACATTTGGGCCTCGCACCAAGTCCCTATGGGACAAACGTGACAGCATTTCAGGGGACCTATGAACTAGGGAGCCAGAGTGATAAAGTTATAATGGGAGAGAAAATTGTGATGTCTGGGATGCAACCCCAAAGTAACACAGGAACTGGGAGGATGTGATCTATGCAATACATACCACTAGTCCCTATCCTCACTGGGGTTTGCTAGGCTGGATGAATCTGTTCTAGCTAGGGCACTGCTCAGATTACATGTCTTTTTGTTTTAGAATCCAGAAATTATTGCGGTATGTTGTAGATTTGTACATGCACACGTGTATTTGTTTTTATATCTATGCTGCCACTACTAAACATAGCATTTTTCAACAATGAAAAGAGGGAAATAAGACCTGATATGGTGTACTTCTGCTGGACCTGTGGGACGGGATGAGAAGCAGGGTTTGATTAAAAAACAAAGGGAAATAAAATGAGAATTTGATTTATTCTTTGAACCTGTGTAGCATACAGCTGCTTTTACAGGAAGTATTACGTCAAGGTCATTGTCAGAATATACAGTGAATTCGGAAAGTATTCAGTCCCCTTGTCCTTTCCCACATTTTGTTACGTTACAAGCCTTATTCTAAAATGGATTTAAAACTAAATGTCCCTCATCAATCTCCACACAATACCCTATAATGACAAAGCTAAAATAGGTTTTTAGAATTTTTTGCAAATGTATTAAAAATTAAAAATATACCTTATTTACAGAAGTATTCAGACCATTTGCTATGGCACTCGAAATTGAGCTCAGGTGCATCCTGTTTAACATTGATCATCCTTGAGATGTTTGGTAAATTGTAAACTGTGGTAAATTCAATTGATTGGTCATGATATGAAAAGGCACACACCTGTTTTATATAAGTGCCCACCATTGACAGTACATGTCAGAGCAAAAACCAAGCCATGAGGTCGAAGGAATTGTCTGTAGAGCTCTGAGATAGGATTGTGTAGAGGCACAGATCTGGGGAAGGGTACCAAAACATTTCTGCAGCATATGAGGTCCCCAAGAAAAGTGGCCTCCATCATTCTTAAATGAAAGAAGTTTTGAACCACCAAGACTTCCTAGAGCTGTCCGCCTGGCCAAATTGAGCAATCAGGGGAGAAGGGCCTTGGTCAGAGAGCTGACCAAGAACCCGATGGTCACTCTAACAGAGCTCCAGAGTTCTGTTAGAGAACCTCTGTGGAGATGGGAGAACCTTCCAGAAGGACAACCATCTCTGCAACACTCGACCAATCCGGCCTTTATTGTAGAGTGGCCAGACTGAAGCCCCTCCTCAATAAAAGGCATATGACAGCCCGCTTGGAGTTTACCAAAATGCACCTAAAGGACTCTCACCATGAGAAACAAGATTATCTGGTCTGAATTTGGCTTGAATGCCAAGCGTCACGTCTGGAGGAAACCTGGCACCATCCCTATAGTGAAGCATGGTGGTGGCAGCATCAGGCTGTGGGGATGTTCTTTCTGCGGCTGGGACTGGGAGACTAGTCAGAATCGAGGGAAAGATGAACGGAGCAAGAGAGATCCTTGATGAATACCTGCTCCAGAGCGCTCAGGACCTTAGACTGGGGTGAAGGTTCACCTTCCAAAAGGACAATGACCATAGGCACACAGCCAAGACAATGCAGGAGTGGCTTTGGGACAAGTCTCTGAATGTCCTTGAGTGGCCCAGCCAGAGCCCGAACTTGAACCGGATTGAACATCTATGGAGAGACCTGAAAATAGCCGTGCAGCGACACTCCCAATCCAACCTGCCAGAGCTTGAGAAGATCCCCAGAGAAGAATGGGAGAACTCCCCAAATACAGGTGTGCCAAGTACTGAATAAGGGACTAAATACTTATGTAAAAGTGATATTTAAGTTTTTGTTATTTGTAATGAATTAAAAAATTGTCTTACTGTTTTGCTTTGTCATTATTGGGTATTGTTTGTAGATTGATGAGGGGGGAAACGATTTAATACATTTTAGAATAAGGCTGTAATGTAACAAAATGTGGAAAAAGTAAATGGTTCTCAATACTTTCCGTATACTAGAGAGCTGATTTTTTTTGTTGCATAAATCACGAGCTATGTAAGTAAACAACAATTATTTAAAATGTGTTTTTTAACACATGTAATCAATTTTGGAGAATGGATTCAGAGTGGTAAAAATAACACCATTATTTTATTCAGATTAATCATCAGTCGTAAACTTGCGATTGAAATAGCCGCTGTCTGCCAAACTAATCCGCTTATTTTTTTACTAGGAATTTTCAATTATCACCCACCCTCCTTGCAGATTGTCATTCTAGCACTGACTAGAAAGGCAGCATGTTGAGATTTCAATAATCGTGGCAGCCTACATATTTTCTTGATTGATGCTCCCTCCTTTTATTTTATTTAATGAATTGCGGGGAATGATTTAGCGTTGTGTGATGCTAAAGGACTGTTCTACGTGTTCTCCGTTGCAGGGTTATGAATGAAGGATAAAGAGAGACCGAAATATAGAAGGCTCTTTAATTACTGATTGATCACTCACACTAGCTGTTTTTGCGGGAACATTGTCAGGAGAAATGCTCATGAGTCACTGGCTTGCTTTGCTTATGTAGATAAGATAACTATTTAGAACATCAGTTACCTCTTCAAGCCCTTTTAAACATGAGTTCCTATGTATGGATATTTGACCGGCAGTGCGTTAGGGGTAATGAATAGGGATGAAGGGTTAGGTTTTGGTAGAGATCTACCGGTCGGTGTCAACTGCCTATTCATGAACCTAAGACTGACACTTTCTCTCCCCTTTTCCTCTCTACTCTCTTACTCTTTTCCTTTGCAGGACCTATCAGCAGTATTCTGGTGAATCGCTATGGAAGCCGGCCTGTGGTCATAGCTGGTGGAGTGATGTGTGGCGTTGCTATGGTAACTGCTTCTTTCGGCAATACCATTACGCATTTGTACATATGCGTAGGAATCATTGGAGGTACCCACTAATTTCATACATTTGATTGACGTGGCTTGTTTTGTGATTTTATGTTTATGTGTGCGCCAAATCATACTCAACAGTAACAAAAATCTATTGTTTTTAACTGAAGGAAAGATGACACCTAAGACAACTTTGATAATTATTTCTGTAGGCCTAATCCAAAAGTTTACTGTATGTTCTAAATGTGTGAACCTAAATAATTCTAATTGTGGTCCTATTGAAGATAATGTAGTTGATTAATTATACCTAAAACACAACGTTAGATATAAGGGTTCAGGAAAGACATCTGGGACGATGTGTTGTGTAAATGAACCAGTCTCGACACGGGCTTAGATTAGTTTACCCTGCCAATAGACCAGCCCTCAACCAGCCCTCCCCCAGCCCTCAACCAGCCCTGGCAGTGCTCCTATGGGGCTACACATCCTCTCTGGGTGGCCCTGGTCTCCCTGGCTGGGCTGGCGTGCTGTCTGTCTGGGTTCAGGCCGGGGAGTCTCAGCCTCTGGGTTGTGTCCGGTGCACTGGAGTGGGGAGGGGAGGGGGGGCAGCGCAGGTGTAATTAGAATGGTGCCATTCTGGTTCCAGGAGAGCACTGTTTACCAGGGCTCCCTGTTCTCTCCCACAGGCTACCGTCCAGGCCCCCACATGGCAGTGGCTGCCAAACGCCACCCAGCGAGACTCATTAACCAGCCACTGAGCTGCAGGCCTGGAGGATTAATAGAGGGAGGAGGGATTTGTGTTGTGTTCTATCCTCTCCTCTTTGCCCTGGCCCACTGAGACACACTAAGACACACATCCCTCTCTCACATACACGTACAGTGCCTTCAGAAAGTATTTACACCCCATTGACTTTTTCAAAATGTTGTTGTGTTGCAGCCTGAATTTTAATTATTATAAATTGAGATTTTGTGTCACTGCCGTACACACAATACCCCATAATGTTAAAGTGGAATTGTGTTTTTATAAATGTTTACAAATGACAAAAATTCAAAGCTGAAATGTCTTGAGTCAATAAGTATTCAACCTCTTTGTTATGGAAAGCCTAAATAAGTTCAGGATTAAACATTTGCTGAACAAGTCACAAAATAAGTTGCTTTGACTAATTCTGTGTGCAATAATAGTGTTTAACATTATTTTTGAATGACTACCTCATCTCTGTACCCCACACATACAAAGTGAAGTTATTCATTACACTTTGGATGGTAAATCAATACACCCAGTCACTACAAAGATACAGGTGTCCTTCCTAAAACAGTTGCCGGAGAGGAAGGAAACCACTCAGGGATTTCACCATGAGGCCAATGATGACTTTAAAACAGTTACAGAGTTTAATGGCTGTGACAGGAGAAAACTGAGGAAGGATCGACAACACTGTAGTTACTCAAGAATACTAAACTAAATGACAGTGAACAGAAGGAAGCCTGCACAGAATACAAATATTCCAAAACATCCTTCCTGTTTGCAATAAGGCACTAAAGTAAAACTGCAAAGAATGTGGCAAAGAAATGAACTTTTTGTCCTGAATACAAAGTGTTATGTTTGGGGCAAATCCAACACTTCACTGAGTACCACTCTTCATATTTTCAAGCATTGTGGTGGCTACATCATGTTATGGGTATGCTTGTCATCAGCAAGGACTAGGGTGTTTTTTTAGGATACAAAAAAAGGAAATAGAGCTTAACACTGGCAAGAGGAAATCCTGGTTCAGTCTGCTTTCCAACAGACACTGGGAGACACTCCCCTTTCAGCAGGACAATAACCTAAAACACAAGATCAAATATACACTGGAGTTGCTTACCAAGATTATTATTATTATTATATATTGTTTTACCTAAATTTAACCAGGAAGGGCTCATTGAGATTTGAAATCTCCTTTTCAAGAGCATCCTGGCCAAGATAGGCAGCACCAAGTCATTACCCCATTACAGACTGACAACGTGAAAAACTACACGTAATTTAGTAAAAACCATAGAAATCACAGAAGTGTAATGAAATCATAAAACAGCAAATTTAAAAACATTGACAGGTCAAGTTTAAAACTATTTTGTAAGGAGTTCCAAGCCGATGGTGCAGAGTACATAAAAGCCCTTTTACCAAATTCAGTTTGGACATTTGGAACAGTTAGCAGGATAAAGTCTTGCGAACGAAGAGAGTACCCACCACATTTCTGAAGAATAAAAATGCCCAAAGAAAATGGTAATAAACCCAAAATGGCAAGTATAATAAATAAATACAAGTATACCAGTGACTGAGCATACGAGTGACTAAAGAATGCCAGCCAACCCTGGTATATAAAGTGCAGTGGTGTATAAGGGGTTTTGCAGTTTTAAAATACATCTCAATGCTCCATCATAAAGGGTGTCAATTGATCTCAGACACTGAGCGGAAGCATTCATATATAACATATCACTATTGAATGTTCCTGAGTGGCCTAGTTACAGTTTTGACTTAAATCTGCTTAAAAATCTATGGCAAGACTGGAAAATGTCTGTCTAGCAATGATCAGCAACCAACTTGATAGAGCTTATTAAAGATTAAAAACAATAATAATGTGCAAATATTGTTCAATCCAGGTGTGCAAAGCTCTTACACAGAAGTACTCACAGCTGTAATTGCTGTCAATGGTGATTCTAACATGTTTTGACTCAGGGGTGTGAATACTTATGTCAATGATATATTATTTCTGTATGCAACAACCAGTTAAGTTGAA
Organism: Oncorhynchus tshawytscha; assembly: GCF_018296145.1. NCBI lineage: Eukaryota > Metazoa > Chordata > Actinopteri > Salmoniformes > Salmonidae > Oncorhynchus > Oncorhynchus tshawytscha. Next base: position 34,923,580 of record NC_056435.1, on the reverse strand, counting down.
GAGATGTCCTCCCTCTGTACCATCTCAGAGACAAATAACACATACAAGGAGTATTTATTTCTAATCATTGTGCTTTAAAGAGCATCACAGTTCAATCAAGTTGAGACAGAGATAATTGTTGACCAAAACTCTTAAAACAATGAAGATGAAAACGAATCAAAATCCCCTGTGGAGCCGGGATATCTACCTTGCATTAAGTCTTGTGTTAGCAGGTACTTTTCAATCAAGGAAGAATGCATACTGAGAACTATTTATATCTGTGAACTAAAACTAGGCTTTGTAATTTGTGTAGCTCAGTGGGCATTGTTCAGTGGGGGATTGTGAGCAGCAGACATTTAGCAGTCGTTAGAATGATGGAATGGTTCAGTCGAGGTTGCTACCTGGAGCTCTTCATCTTAAAGTGGAGACTCATTTAGAGAATAAGATGCTCATTTACAGGCTGAAATGTTACTAAATTGGATTTTGGGGAAAGGAGGTGGTAGTGAATGAATTACCTGGAGTCTCTAATTTGCCATTAAAATGTAGAAAAAATTTCTGAAAATGTTCCAGCTTCCTCAAATGAGATTTTAGTTGGCAATGTGAAATGAGATGGAACCTTAATGTGCACAAAGTAGAATGGTCTTCATTTAATCCTGTAGTACCAGTCGTTTTAAATTGTATCCTCTGAAAATGTGACATGTGAACGTAACTACTCTCCTCTCTTGTATTTCCTGCAGGGTTTGGACTCTCCTTTAACCTCCAGCCGTCCCTCACAATCATTGGGAAGTACTTCCAGGTCAAGAGGCCATTAGCCAATGGGCTGGCCATGGCAGGAAGTCCAGTCTTCCTCTGTACATTAGCACCTATCAACCAGTTCCTGTTTAACCACTTTGGCTGGAGGGGCAGTTTCTTCATCCTGGGAGCTCTGCTGCTCAACTGCTGTGTTGCCGGCTCTCTCATGAGGCCCATTTGTCCAAAGCCAACTGGAGGCCAACTCACGCAGACAAACGGATTCCCGAAGAAACCTCCCACGGACCAGTCTGAGGCCCAGGTGAATGGACACAACACACAGCTTGAGAAAGGCTGTATGGAAAACTTCAACAAGTTTCTGGACCTCTCACTCTTCAAACACAGGGGCTTTCTGATCTACATCGTAGGGAACACAATGATGTTCTTCGGTTTCTTCGCCCCTGTAGTGTTCCTGGCCCCGTACGCCCGGAGCCATGGCTTTGATGAGTACTCCTCTGCCTTCCTCCTCTCCATCATGGGCTTCGTGGACATGTTTGCCAGGCCGGGGACTGGGCTGATAGCTAACACTAAGTGGATCAGGCCCAGGATCCAGTACTTCTTCAGCTTTGCCATCATTTATAATGGTATGTGCCACCTGTTGTGCCCCTTGGCCAGTGGGTACTGGGGGCTGGCGGCCTACTCAGTGTTCTTTGGTATAGCGTTTGGCATGGTGTGTGCCCTGCTGTTTGAGACACTCATGGACCTAGTGGGGCCTCAGCGGTTCTCCAGTGCAGTGGGACTGGCCACCATCATAGAGTGCGGCCCCGTGCTCCTGGGACCACCTATAGGAGGTAAGCCTACACACTGAACACAGCCCACAGTCCCCCTCCTTCTCCAGAGTCAATACACATACAGCTCATAGACAGCTAACGGCTTTAGCCAACAGAACCTATTGACACAAGGACAAGCACTATTTTACTCGAGTCACCACTCTCCCTCCAGTTCTTCTAAGATCACCTCTCCATCGTCGCTCAGCACCTGGCATTCAGTACTATCCCAGTATTACACATGCACTTGAGAGAAGGAGGAGTCCTACTTTAGAAGACGTTGGGTACATTTTTTTATTTATTTATTTGAAGCAGAAAAGGCAGCTAGTCGGTTGTTGCTCTCTTTCTCACTCTGCTCCTCTGTCACGGCCTGTATGGTGGTGGAGTGGAGCCCAACTTCTTTCCAGGGTGTCATTATTGTAAGACATTCCAGTAGAATTGGATTATCATCGGTGAGCAGGGCGGCCTGGAGCGCACGGCCCTCCTAGAGAAAAGCAGTAATTGGTCACGGTTATTTACTGCTGTAAATAAGCCGGGCCGCTCCGGCTTTCAGGGCACGCCCGCTAGAGGATTCATCCTCCACGCAAATTATGGAACATTTTTCGGAGCTAAGAAGCCGTAAGGGTAATGACGGTCTCTCTGCGACTCTTTCGCTTACTATTTTCCCTTCTCTCTTTCCCAGGTCCCCTCGGCCTAGAGTATAAGGCCATTAGACCTCTACTATCACTGGCTGCAAACAAAAGCTTGGAGAGTTAGTTATTGGCATTACAGAAACATTTGACCATTGCAGTTGTTCCCAACTTAATTTGATTAGCTGACGATACGTTCATGGAAGATGAAAGATACACTGTAAGTGATTGACTCTAACCCCAAATCCTAATTAGCAAGCACAATCTAGCAGACTTTACTATTAAAACAATGTCATAGATCTCTCTCTGGTTCTAAGGTTTCAGAGGAGGCATTTCCACATAATAGCTTACTACTGATTAGGAATCATTGTGTAAGATTATTCTGAAAGGACCATTTGCTTTGATGCTTTTTTTGTGTATTATCAAAAAGGGTTAGTTCTCCCCCAATATTTCCCTGAAATTGCCAGGGATAGCACAACTTTTCAAAACGTAATCTTCTACAGTCAACTTTGATGTTATTTAGCACAGAGGAGAACTAATAATGTTACCATTCTCTGCTCAGCCCAAACGGTTAAATAACACATTTTCATGGAAGTGAACTTGCTTATGGTCTTTGAACAACCTGTGGGCTTCATAATAATACATAATACAAATGTTCTCCTGGAGATAATCTCATTTCAGTCTCTGAAATGGTAGAACACACTTCTCTTCCCCAGACAAACTGGTGTTCTGCCTAGTCCATAGAGATCCTATGGTCTTGTCTGTCAGGTGGGTAGGATCCTTTTGTAGTCATTCCTATGCTTCTCTCTCATCTGCAGAGTTTTAAGGAGGTGTAAATGTATAGCCCTCCTGGTTGTGTTGAGCGACCCCGTTCTGAGGTGCTAATTTAATGGAGGCAAATGCATCTCTCTGCACATTGAGCATTCTTCTCCAGAGAGTCTTTACGTTTCCCATTACAAGTCTCCTCGTTACGGCCAGCCTCGTTGTGCTGCGCCGTGCCTCTGCCCTAACCTGGGGGTCAGCCTAATTAGGAGGAAGTGATGTAATTGGTGTAATTATCCTTTTGCTTTCGTGTTTAATGGAATCTCAGTTCAGACCTCACTTCACTCATCAGACTCCTGTAACTTGGAAGCCATGAATATGCATTTAGAAAAGAGGTGACTACGCCAGATGGACTTAATTACCGTTCAGCCAATCAAGGGCTGCCTTAATTAGGGTGACGGTTATCTGCATATGCCCACAGGACAGAACACCCTCAATCAGACCATAGCCCTGATGCTGATTTATACTGGACCATGGGCAAAGTGACCCATCCCCTCCCTTTATACTGGACCATGGGCAAAGTGACCCATCCCCTCCCTTTATACTGGACCATGGGCAAAGTGACCCATCCCCTCCCTTTATACTGGACCATGGGCAAAGTGACCCATCCCCTCCCTTTATACTGGACCATGGGCAAAGTGACCCATCCCCTCCCTTTATACTGGACCATGGGCAAAGTGACCCATCCCCTCCCTTTATACTGGACCATGGGCAAAGTGACCCATCCCCTCCCTTTATACTGAACCATGGGCAAAGTGACCCATCCCCTCCCTTTATACTGAACCATGGGCAAAGTGACCCATCCCCTCCCTTTATACTGAACCATGGGCAAAGTGAACCCCCCCCCCACACACACACACACATGAGAGAGAGAGAGAGATAAATGAATGGCCCCATCCATATCAGCTTCATTGAAAATTGACTCATTAAGAACAGTCTTTTAATTGGTTTACCTAACCTGAAAACTGCCCCTCCATTTAACAACCTAACTTTGTGTTTATGTATAGTGGGTGTTTAGTGTTGTTGATTGTTGATTATGTCAGACTCGGTAATTGACCATTAGTAACTGAGTTTGCCAGACATTAGTCCATTACAGGTAAATACTCTTATAAAAGTTTGAAATGCAGAGGGCAATCAAAGGCAATGTCTCCTTGTACGAACACATGGAAGTTAGATTAGATGCATAAAAAGCTTATGGATGTAAATCATGTTGTGGTGCTCAGCTGTAAAAACTTTCTAAATGTATTCACTGTGATTGAATTAGTCAATGACCATAAACTCCCCATAAAATAGCTTGGGATGGTACAGCTTGGGATGGTACAGCTTGGGATGGTACAGCTTGGGATAGTACAGCTTGGGATAGTACAGCTTGGGATAGTACAGCTTGGGATAGTACAGCTTGGGATAGTACAGCTTGGGATGATACAGCTTGGGATAGTACAGCTTGGGATGGTACAGCTTGGGATAGTACAGCTTGGGATGGTACAGCTTGGGATAGTACAGCTTGGGATAGTACAGCTTGGGATAGTACAGCTTGGGATGGTACAGCTTGGGATAGTACAGCTTGGGATGGTACAGCTTGGGATAGTACAGCTTGGGATAGTACAGCTTGGGATGGTACAGCTTGGGATAGTACAGCTTGGGATAGTACAGCTTGGGATAGTACAGCTTGGGATAGTACAGCTTGGGATAGTACAGCTTGGGATAGTACACCGTTGTCACAGATGATCTTCACCTTCGTTAATCAATTTAGCAGATCCGACAAACATCTGACATGCATAACCCTGCAGAGTGTTATACAGTATACACAGGCGGAGGGGTGGACAGACAGATAATTAGATACACACCGTGGAGGCTGAGTGAGATGGGGAGGACTGCAGAACGATCCAGGGGAGGATGGAGGCTCAAAAAGCTTATGGTTCCAATCTGATATAAACTACATTTGTCACTTTTTTCCCTCTGAAGCGGGCTAGTTTTTGATCGTTTTCAGAATGGGCATGGCCACACTCCTGATTCGTTCTTGTGCAGCAGACAAAATTGCCTTCCCAGAGAGCAGTGTGGAGCGTGGCCAGGTGTAATGGCTCCATGTTATTTCCTGCATGTCTCCAGTAGGATCGTCCTATCTTCTTCTCTACAGAACAGAGTTTGAAAAGCACATTAAACCATACCCATGTTACACCTCCTGATTCACCTCGTGGAGCGAGATGGGGAAAGGCTTCCCTAAACCCAGAACAACCTGTTGATGAAAAGATACTATAAGCAGGGGGGATTTTTGTGGCGATCTTGTCTAACTATACTTTCTATAACTGAACTTTTGATCGGAAAAAGGGAACAGAGACTTTGTTTAACCTTCCGTATCATTTCTGCTCCCCTGCAGGAGCCTTGGTGGACACCTTTGGTGACTACAAGTACCTGTACCTCATGTGTGGAGCGGTGATGGTGTTCGCAGGACTCTTCCTCTTTGTTATGAACGTCTACAACTACAGGATGCTGGAGCGGGAGAGGAGGCAGGAGGAAGGAGAGGTGAAGGAGGGCTGTGAGGACCAGGAGCAGGGTATGTGGCTGTGTGAGAGGGGAGAAGCTTCCTCAGAGAAAAGAGCAGAAGAGCCTGAGTCTACGAAGGAACAAGACACCCAGGGAGACTGAAACATGCTATCCATCACAACAGTGTATACAAGCACACTATATTGATTTCAGTACATCAATGTATAGGCCTATCTCATATCCCCTCCACCCACACACACACATCCTATTTGATTCTGTTTATGTTGGTTCCTGTTAATGTGTTAACTCTACTACTAACCTTGGTGGAGTACACTCCTGTAGCTGTTTCCCCATGCTGACAAAGGCTGTTTGGAGAGAACTACTTCTGGCTGTATGAGATCAAATAGCAGTGTAATCCTTCCCGGGAACGTTATTTATTTGAGCAGCCAGGTGTGCCACCCCCCCTGAGCAGTCCCAGCTAGTATCCAGTTTCTTGTGGTCAGGGACAACTCCAGGCTCTAATAATTCATTTAGAAACAAAAAAATACCTTAATAAATCAATGTAAAGTTACATCGAGTGTTACTCTGTGAATTATGACCATTAAATACATACTTGATATCAATGATGAAACTGTGAACAAACATTTGCAGTTGAGAGGTTTGTCACATCCATGACGAGGATGTAATATTTCAGCCTTGTGGTAGTCATGAACATTTTACTCTTCTGCCTGTATTGATGTTACAATGGGTGGATGAGGAATGCACTGTTACTGACATTATGATGTCATGTTATGCGTCTTGTTCAGGATCCATTTTTCACTTATATGACCAAAAGAAGTGTCTGCTTTAAAATGTTCCCAAACAGATCACAGAATGAATGTAATTGAACACGGATTCAGCTGTAATGAAGTTTACGATGACAATGTAATTCATGTCTAGGCTGTAGATTTGCATAAACTGTTTGTTTTCTTTTAAAGATGGATTTGTTGTTTTAAGATGCTAACTGGAAGGACTGTATTTGAAGGACTGTATCCAAAGTTAATGTGATTGGGTAGAATACTCAGCAATAAATGCCATCATTCTTATTCAGTATTTGATTAGAGTGATTTGAATAACAAAACAGCATACAGTATACAACTCTGAATACTTTCATTCGTATCTCTTGACATTTAGCTTAAAGAAATAGTCTAATGGATAATATTGTTTCTTGTAGTTTTACCACTACAATTCAGCTAAGACAAAAAGCATGTCTGTAAAAAATGTTGCTGCATATTAACAGCAGGAGAGAAAAATGACAGTCCAAGTGGCACAGAACTGGGTGTCAAAGCCAGATTTACCATGCAGCCATTAATGTTTGTAGCTGTGGCCAATTTTTCACACCAATTAGAAAGATGTGTAACAAGTTTGAAAATGTCAGCGCTAAGGGCATGACTAGCTAATGAAGCAAGGCCCGGATGTTCCACACTAGCGCACTGAGCCGCATGAAGTCTCTGACACGCACAGCAAATCACTAAGCCAATAAATTAGAACCCGCACACTCACCAGCCCACAGCCCAGCCCAAGGTCCTGGGACATGGCAAGGTGGGGGATGCCCCAGAGACAAGGGGATAGTCGCTGAGTCTGACATTCTTTTTCTTATTATAATATATTTCACCCCTCCACGCTGTTGACCCCCTACCCCAACCCTCATCTACCCCCTGTGTGTTCCCATAATGCCCCATGGTCATTGTCCTTCATGCTGTCTCTCAGAACAACTCTCTAGTCTCTGGTGGATCCACAGGGGTGGTACAGTGACCAACGTTTCCATACAGGGTGGGTGGAAGACTTTTAGGACATGCTGACATGTTTGTTGTCCCCTTTATTAGGTTTTATCTTCACGGTGAAGGTATGAATGCATGATAATCGTGTTGTGAACTTGTGGTCCTTGAGAGGGAGCACTGTAGTGTACAAAACCTTAGGAACACCTTCCTAATATTGAGTTGCACCCCCTTTTGTACTCAGAACAGCCTCAATTCGTTGGGCATGGACTGCAAGGTGTCAAAAGCGTTCCACAGGGATGCTGGCCCATGTTGACTCCAATGCTTTCCACAGTTGTGTCAAGTTGGCTGAATGTCCTTTGGCTGGTGGACCATTGTTGATACAGACAGGAAACTGTTGAGTGTGAAAGACCCAGCAGTGTTGCAGTTCATCACACACTCAAACCAGTGCGCCTGGCACCTACTACCATACCATGTTCAAAAGCATTTACAGTGCATTTGGAAAGTATTCAGACCCATTGACTTTTTCTACATTCTGTTACGTTACAGCCTTATTCAAAAATGGGTTAAATAGTCCCACCCCTCAATCTACACACATACCCCATAATGACAAAGGAAAAACAATTAGCAAAAAACAATATCACATTTACATAAGCATTCAGACCCTTTTCTTAGTACTTTATTGAAGCACCTTTTGGCAGCGATTACAGCCCCGAATCTTCTTGGGTATGACACTACAAGCTTGGCATACATGTATTTGGGGACTTTCTCCCATTCTTCTCTGCAGATCATTTCAAGCTCCAGCAGGTTGGATGTGGAGCGTCATGGCACAGCTATTTTCAGGTCTCTCCAGAAATGTTCGATCGGGTTCAAGTCCCGGCTCTGCCTGGGCCACTCAAGAACATTCAGAGACTTGTCCCGAAGCCACTCCTGCTTTGTCTTTTCTGTGTGCTTAGGGTCTTTGTTCTGTTAGAAGGTGAACCTTCGCCCCAGTCTGAGGTCTTGAGCGCTATGGAGCAGGTTTTCATCAAAGATCTCTCTGTAATTTGCTCCGTTCATATTTCCCTTGATCCTGACTAGTCTCGCAGTAACTCCCGCAAAAGAAAAATCCCACAGCATCATGCTGCCACCACCATGCTTCACAGTAGAGATGGTACCCTTCCCCAGATCTGTGCCTCGACACAATCCTGTCTCGGAGCTCTACGGACAATTCCTTTAATGCACTGTGGGACCTTTTATATAGACAGGTGTGTGCCTTTCCAAATCATGTCCAATTAATTGAATTTACCAGGTGGATTCCAATGAAGTTGTAGAAACATCTCAAGGATGATCAATGGAAACAGGATGCACCTGACCTCAATAAATAAGGTATTTCAGTTTTTTATTTTTAATAAACCTGTTTTTGCTTTGTCATTATGAGGTATTTTGTGGAGATTTATGTATTTAATGTATTTAATCAATTTTAGAATAAGGCTGTAGTGCATCAAATTTTTGAAAAAGTCAAGGGGTCTGAGTAGTTTCAGAGTGTAAATCTTTTGTGTTGCCCTTTTACCCTCTGAATGGCACACATACATAATCCATGTCTCAATTGTCTCTTTTTAACCTGCCTCCTCCCCTTCATCTACACTGATTGAAGTGGATTTAACAAGTGACATCAATAAGGGACCATAGCTTTCACCTGGATTCACCTAGTCAGTCTATGTCATGGAAAGAGCAGGTGTTCCTAATGTTTTGTACACTCAGTACCATATTTTAGAAGTACTTGACAAGACATGAGCAAGTTAATTCATGAGCAGAAATGTACATGCTTGTCTTACATGATGAACTGAGGCTAATATAAGACACACTTAAAACTGATTGACATTTCACATTGATGTGTCGAATCTAGTTAAGAACTAAGATTACAACAGGAAAATGTAAGTCTCTGTCTTTGTTGAGATGGTGTCAACTAGACTTAAGAATTTTTTAAAACTAGAATTAGATGGATATTAGTTTAATAGGCTTTTTTCTTGACTTTTGAGAACTGGTGATGCTGGTCTATGCTTTGTACAAAAGAATGCCCTTCTGATGTGTTTAGAGTTGGCTTGTACAAGAAACACAGTCAGGACCGTGGTGAAATGGAGGGATTTAATATTCTCTCAGGGCTCAAAGAGCACCGCCATCTATCAGCAGTAGAAATTGAATGGGTTGTGTTTCTCTGAGCTTCACAGATTAGATAGGCATAGATGGTTTGCAAGCAGAGCAGAGGCCTACAAGTATGCTTACCTTGCTACTGCTTTGGGATCAAGCATAGCACACTGACACAACTCTGGGAATACCTGTCTCTTTCTGTCAAATCAAATGTTATTTGTCACATGCGCCGAATACAACACCTTACAGTGAAATGCTTACTTACAAGCCCTTAACCAATGATGCAGTTTTAAGAAAATGCCAACAAAAAATAATAATTTAAAGTACAAAAAAAGGTAAGAGATAAGAAAAATAAATAAATAAATAAAGGGCAGCAGTAAATAACAATAGCGGGGCTATTATATACATGGGGTACCGGTACAGAGTCAATGTGTCAAGGTATTGGGGGCACCGGTGTCGAGGTATTTGAGATATTTATGCACATGCAGGTAGGGTTGTCAAAGTGGCTAGGCATAGATAATAACAGAGAGTAGCAGCAGCGTATGGGGGGGGGCAATGGGGTAGCCATTTGATTAGCTGTTCAGGAGTCTTATGGCTTGGGGTAGAAGGTGTTTAGAAGCCTCTTGGACCTAGACCTGGCGCTCCGATACTGCTTGCCGTGCGGTATCAGCTAGGGTGGCTGGAGTCTTTGGCGATTTTTAGGGCCTTCCTCTGACGCCGCCTGGTATAGAGGTCCTGGATGGCAGGAAGCTTGGCACCGGTGATGTACTGGGCCGTACGCACTACCCTTTGTAGTGCCTTTTGGTCAGAGGCCGAGCAGTTGCCATAACAGGCAGTAATGCTGTACAATCCTTTGAGGATCTGAGGACCCATGCCAAATCTTTTCTGTCTCCTGAGGGGGAATAGGTTTTGTTGTGCGCTCTTCACAATTGTTTTGGTGTGCTTGGAACATATTAGTTTGATGTTGATGTGGACGCCAAGGAACTTGAAGCTCTCACCCTGCACCACTACAGCCCCGTCGATGAGAATGGGGGCATGCTCGGTTCTCTTTTTCCTGTAGTCCACAATCATCTCCTTAGTCTTGATCACGTTGAATGAGAGGTTGTTGTCCTTGCACCACATGGTCAGGTCTCTGACCTCCTCCCTATAGGCTGTCTCATCGTTGTTGGTGATTAGGCCTACCACTGTTGTGTCATCAGAAAATGTAATGATGGTGTTGGAGTTGTGCCTAGCCGTGCAGTCATTAGTGAACAGGGAGTACAGGAGGGGACTAAGCACGTACCCCTGAGGAGCCCCCGTGTTGAGGATCAGCGTGGCAGATATGTTGTTACTTACCCTTACCACCTCGGGGCGGCCCGTCAGGAAGTCTAGGATCCAGTTGCAGAGGGAGGTGTTTAGTCCCAGGGTCATTAGCTTAGTGATGAGCTTTGAGGGCACTATGGTGTTGAACGCTGAGCTGTAGTCAATGAATAGCATTCTCACATAGGTGTTCCTTTTGTCCAGGTTGGAAAGGGCAGTGTGGAGTGCAATAGAAATGACATCATCTGTGGATCTGTTGGTGCGGTATGCAAATTGGAGTGGGTCTAGGGTTTCTGGGATAATGGTGTTGATGTGAGCCATGACCAGCCTTTCAAAGCATTTCATGTCTGTCTGTGGTGGCGATGACATGTTATTTTAATTGGTTTAGAGAGTATCCCTTTGCCCTGGAGTTTAATGCCAGACCTGTGCTATTTCCACACTATGCAGCCCAGGGATTCTTCATTATGTGTTGTAGTTGGGATGTTTGGTAATGTGTGATTCCCCTTGGAGTGTACCCTGCGTGCTGGCATTATTAACCATATGAAAGCAAGTTTCATCAAAGACTGCTTAAATGTGATGAACTGCTTTCTTCAATGTCAGTATATGTCCCCATGTGTACGGTTTGACATTTTTACCATGCAAGAAATGCCAGTTGAGATTGCTTTACAATACAGAGTGCAGAAACTTCTTTGTGACACCAGAACTAGCTACTGTAGTCAGAATAAATAGTGCTAGTCCTTTTTGGAGGCTGCTTTGAATGTAGGAAGGCAGAATCTCCTTTGATTGTAGATGGTGGCCATTATCAACTGAGCCAGGTGAAACAGGAAATCAATATCACCTGTTGACAAACATTGACCATCTTAAACATTATAGCAAGGGTATTTCTTCTGGCCTGACTCCAGTTGGTTAACTGTTTGGTCCATTGTTTTAATTACACACTGTATGTGTGAGTTTTGTATTATTTGTATGAGAGATGGTATACTGCAGGGATGACTTTTTCCTTTATTGTGAACTGTGGTAATAATCCACCTCTCCCCTCCTCTGTCCCCCCAGTACCTACATGGGACAGAACCTATTTCACGGCCCTGTTAGGGTTCCTACAGTGATGGATCCTGGGTCACGTTGGTCTTCTTTGCACAATCCACCCCTCTCTCCATGTTATCTATCTCCCTCCTGCAGACCTTCTTTAATGCATTATCTATTCACACCAACATTTGACATTGACTTTTCTTCACAGCCCTCCATGGAATAAAAAGAACCACCAGTTTCCCACTGTTCAGCAGTCAGCCATGTTGAGATATTCAGAGGGAGGAAAGGAGTGAGAGAGAGGGGGAGTAAAGGAGGGGAGGTACCGAGCAGGGAGGGGGTGGTGTAGAAAATAGGAGGATGAGAGGGTGGGAGCAATAGAGAGAAAGAGAGAGGAGGAGCAATAGAGAGAGGGAGAGAGCAGGAGGAATAGAGAGAAAGAGAGGGGGAGCAATAGAGAGAAAGAGAGAGTGGGAGCAATAGAGAGAATGAGAGAGGAGGAGCAATAGAGAAAGAGAGGAGGAGCAATAGAGATAAAGAGAGAGGAGGAGCAATAGAGATAAAGAGAGATGAGGAGCAATAGAGAGAAAGAGAGAGGGGGAGCAATAGAGAGAAAGAGAGGAGGAGCAATAGAGAGAGAAAGAGAGAGGAGCAATAGAGAGAAAGAGAGGAGGAACAATAGAGATAAAGAGAGAGGAGGAGCAATAGAGAGAGGGAGAGAGGAGGAGCAATAGAGAGAAAGAGAGAGGAGGAGCAATAGAGAGAAAGAGAGAGGAGGAGCAATAGAGAGAGGGAGAGAGGAGGAGCAATAGAGAGAAAGAGAGAGGAGGAGTAATAGAGAGGAGGAGCAATAGAGAGAAAGAGAGGATGAGTAAAAGAGAAAGAGAGAGGGGGAGCAATAGAGAGAAAGAGATAGGATGAGTAAAAGAGAGAAAGAGAGAGGGGGCAATAGAGAGAAAGAGAGAGGGGGAGCAATAGAGAGAGGGAGAGAGAAGGAGCAATAGAGAAAGAGAGGAGGAGCAATAGAGATAAAGAGAGAGGAGGAGCAATAGAGAAAGAGAGATGAGGAGCAATAGAGAGAAAGAGAGGGGAGCAATAGAGAGGAGCAATAGAGAGAAAGAGAGAGGGGGAGCAATAGAGAGAGGAGGAGCAATAGAGAGAGGAAGAGAGGAGGAGCAATAGAGAGAAAGAGAGGAGGAGCAATAGAGAGAAAGAGAGAGGAGGAGCAATAGAGATAAAGAGAGAGGAGGAGCAATAGAGATAAAGAGAGAGGAGGAGCAATAGAGATAAAGAGAGAGGAGGAGCAATAGAGAGAAAGAGAGAGGAGCAATAGAGAGAAAGAGAGAGGGGGAGTAATAGAGAGAAAGAGAGAGGGGGAGCAATAGAGAGAGAGGAGGAGCAATAGAGAGAGAGGGGGAGCAATAGAGAGAGGAGTGCAATAGAGATAAAGAGAGAGGAGGAGCAATAGAGAGAAAGAGAGAGGGGGAGCAATAGAGAGAAAGAGAGGAGGAACAATAGAGAGAGGGAGAGAGGAGGAGCAATAGAGAGAAAGAGAGAGGAGGAGCAATAGAGAGAGAGGAGGAGCAATAGAGAGAGAGTGGGGAGCAATAGAGAGAGGAGGTGCAATAGAGAGAAAGAGAGAGGAACAACAGAGAGAAAGAGAAAGGGGGAGGCATAGAGAGAAAGAGAGAGGGGGAGCAATAGAGACAGAGAGAGGAGGAGCAATAGAGAGAAAGAGAGAGGGGGAGCAATAGAGACAGAGAGAGGAGGAGCAATAGAGAGAAAGAGAGAGGGGGAGCAATAGAGACAGAGAGAGGAGGAGCAATAGAGAGAAAGAGAGAGGGGGAGCAATAGAGACAGAGAGAGGAGGAGCAATAGAGAGAAAGAGAGAGGGGAGCAATAGAGACAGAAAGAGGAGGAGCAATAGAGAGAAAGAGAGAGGAGGAGCAATAGAGAGAGAGGGGGAGCAATAGAGAGAGAGGAGGAGCAATAGAGAGAAAGAGGGGGAGCAATAGAGAGAGGTGCAATAGAGAGAAAGGGGAGGAGCAACAGAGAGAAAGAGAGAGGGGGAGCAATAGAGAGAAAGAGAGAGGGGGAGCAATAGAGAGAAAGAGAGAGGAGGAGCAATAGAGAGAAAGAGAGAGGGGGAGAAATGGAGACAGAGAGAGGAGGAGCAATAGAGAGAGGGAGAGAGGAGGAGCAATAGAGAGAAAGAGTGAGGAGGAGCAATAGAGAGAAAGGGAGAGGGAGAGAGGAGGAGCAATAGAGAGAAAGAGTGAGGAGGAGCAATAGAGAGAAAGAGAGAGGGGGTGCAATAGAGACAGAGAGAGGAGGAGCAATAGAGAGAAAGAGTGAGGAGGAGCAATAGAGAGAAAGAGAGAGGAGGAGCAATAGAGAGAAAGAGAGGAGGAGAGAGGGGGAGCAATAGATATAACGAGAGAGGAGGAGAGAGGGGGAGCAATAGAGAGAGGGAGAGAGGAGGAGCAATAGAGAGAAAGAGAGAGGAGGAGCAATAGAGAGAAAGAGTGAGGAGGAGAGAGGGGGAGCAATAGAGAGAGGGAGAGAGGAGGAGCAATAGAGAGAAAGAGAGAGGAGGAGCAATAGAGAGAAAGAGTGAGGAGGAGAGAGAGAGGGAGAGAGGGGGGAGCAATAGAGAGAAGAGAGAGGAGGAGAGAAAGGGGAGCAATAGAGAGAAAGAGAGAGGAGGAGCAATAGATATAACGAGAGGGAGGAGAGAGGGGGAGCAATAGAGAGAGGGAGAGAGGAGGAGCAATAGAGAGAAAGAGTGAGGAGGAGCAATAGAGAGAAAGAGAGAGGAGGAGCAATAGAGAGAAAGAGAGAGGAGGAGAGAGGGGGAGCAATAGAGAGAGGGAGAGAGGAGGAGCAATAGAGAGAAGGAGAGAGGAGGAGCAATAGAGAGAAAGAGTGAGGAGGAGCAATAGAGAGAAAGAGAGAGGAGGAGAGAGGGGAGCAATAGAGAGAGGGAGAGAGGAGGAGCAATAGAGAGAAAGAGAGAGGAGGAGCAATAGAGAGAAAGAGAGAGGAGGAGCAATAGATATAAAGAGAGAGGAGGAGCAATAGAGAGAAAGAGAGAGGAGGAGCAATAGAGAGAAAGAGAGAGGAGGAGCAATAGAGATAAAGAGAGAGGAGGAGAGAGGGGGAGCAATAGAGAGAAAGAGAGAGGAGGAGCAATAGATATAAAGAGAGAGGAGGAGAGAGGAGGAGCAATAGAGAGAGGGAGAGAGGAGGAGCAATAGATATAAAGAGAGAGGAGGAGAGAGGGGGAGCAATAGAGAGAAAGAGAGGAGGAGCAATAGATATAAAGAGAGAGGAGGAGCAATAGATAGAAAGAGAGGAGAATAGAGAGAAAGAGAGGAGGAGCAATAGAGAGAAAGAGGGAGGAGAATAGAGAGAAAGAGAGGAGGAGCAATAGAGAGAGAAAGAGAGGAGGAGCAATAGATATAAAGAGAGAGGAGGAGCAATAGATATAAAGAGAGAGGAGGAGAGAGGAGGAGCAATAGATATAAAGAGAGAGGAGGAGAGAGGAGGAGCAATAGAGAGAAAGAGAGAGGAGGAGCAATAGATATAAAGAGAGAGGAGGAGAGAGGGGGAGCAATAGAGAGAGGGAGAGAGGAGGAGCAATAGAGAGAAAGAGAGAGGAGGAGCAATAGAGAGAAAGAGAGAGGAGGAGCAATAGAGAGAAAGAGAGAGGAGGAGAGAGGGGGAGCAATAGAGAGAGGGAGAGAGGAGGAGCAATAGAGAGAAAGAGTGAGGAGGAGCAATAGAGAGAAAGAGAGAGGAGGAGCAATAGATATAAAGAGAGAGGAGGAGAGAGGGGGAGCAATAGAGAGAGGGAGAGAGGAGGAGCAATAGAGAGAGGGAGAGAGGAGGAGCAATAGAGAGAAAGAGAGAGGAGGAGCAATAGAGAGAAAGAGAGAGGAGGAGCAATAGAGATAAAGAGAGAGGAGGGGCAATAGAGAGAGAGGAGGAGCAATAGAGAGGAGAGGAGGAGCAATAGAGAGAAAGAGTGAGGAGGAGCAATAGAGAGAAAGAGAGAGGAGGAGAGAAAGAGAGGAGGAGCAATAGAGAGAAAGAGAGAGGAGGAGCAATAGAGAGAAAGAGAGAGGAGGAGCAATAAAGAGAGGAGGAGCAATAGAGAGAGGGAGAGAGGAGGAGCAATAGAGAGAAAGAGAGAGGAGCAATAGAGAGAAAGAGAGAGGAGGAGCAATAGAGAGAAAGAGAGAGAGGAGCAATAGAGAGAGAGGAGGAGCAATAGAGAGAGGGAGAGAGGAGGAGCAATAGAGAGAAAGAGAGAGGAGGAGCAATAGATAGAAAGAGGAGGAGCAATAGAGAGAGAGGAGGAGCAATAGAGAGAGGAGGTAAGAGAGAAAGAGAGGAGCAACAGAGAGAAAGAGAAAGGGGGAGCAAGAGAGAAAGAGAGAGGGGGAGCAATAGAGAGAAAGAGAGAGGAGGAGCAATAGAGAGAAAGAGAGAGGGGGAGAAATGGAGACAGAGAGAGGAGGAGCAATAGAGAGAGGGAGAGAGGAGGAGCAATAGAGAGAAAGAGTGAGGAGGAGCAATAGAGAGAAAGAGAGAGGGGGTGCAATAGAGACAGAGAGAGGAGGAGCAATAGAGAGAAAGAGAGAGGGGGAGCAATAGAGAGAGGGAGAGAGGAGGAGCAATAGAGAGAGGGAGAGAGGAGGAGCAATAGAGAGAAAGAGTGAGGAGGAGCAATAGAGAGAAAAGAGTGAGGAGGAGCAATAGAGAGAAAGAGAGAGGGGGTGCAATAGAGACAGAGAGAGGAGGAGCAATAGAGAGAAAGAGAGGGAGCAATAGAGAGAGGGAGAGAGGAGGAGCAATAGAGAGAAAGAGTGAGGAGGAGCAATAGAGAGAAAGAGAGAGGAGGAGCAATAGATATAAAGAGAGAGAGGAGAGAGGGGGAGAATAGAGGATAGAGGAGGAGCAATAGAGAGAAAGAGTGAGGAGGACAATAGAGAGAAAGAGAGAGGAGGAGCAAGATATAAAGAGAGAGGAGGAGAGAGGGGGAGCAATAGAGAGAAAGAGGAGAGAGAGGGGAGCAATAGAGAGAAAGAGGAGGAGGAGCAATAGAGAGAAAGAGTGAGGAGGAGCAGGAGAGAAAGAGAGAGGAGGAGCAATAGAGAGAAAGAGAGAGAGAGGGGGAGCAATAGAGAGAGGGAGAGAGGAGGAGAGAGAAAGCAATAGAGAGAAAGAGGAGGAGCAATAGAGAGAAAGAGGAGGAGGAGCAATAGAGAGAAAGGAGGAGGAACAGTAGAGAGAAAGAGAGAGGAGGAGCAATAGAGAGAAAGAGAGAGGAGGAGCAATAGAGAGAAAGAGAGAGGAGGAGCAATAGAGAGAAAGAGTGAGGAGGAGCAATAGAGAGAAAGAGAGAGGAGGAGAATAGAGAGAAAGAGCAATAGAGAGAAAGAGAGAGGAGGAGCAATAGAGAGAGGAGGAGCAATAGAGAGAGGAGGAGGAGGAGCAATAGAGAGAAAGAGAGGAGGAGCAATAGAGAGAAAGAGTGAGGAGGAGCAATAGAGAGAAAGAGAGAGGAGGAGCAATAGAGAGAAAGAGAGAGGAGGAGCAATAGAGAGAAAGAGAGAGGAGGAGCAATAGATATAAAGAGAAAGAGAGGGGGGAGAGAGAGGAGGAGCAATAGAGAGAAAGAGAGGAGGAGCAATAGAGAGAAAGAGGGAGGAGCAATAGATATAAAGAGAGAGGAGGAGAGAGGGGGAGCAATAGAGAGAGGGAGAGAGGAGGAGCAATAGAGAGAGAGGAGGAGGAGCAATAGAGAGAAAGAGAGAGGAGGAGGAGCAATAGAGAGAGAGGAGAGAGAGGGAGAGGAGGAGCAATAGAGAGAGGGAGAGGGAGGAGCAATAGATATAAAGAGAGAGGAGGAGCAATAGAGAGAAAGAGAGAAAGAGAGGGAGAGAAAGAGAGGAGAGAGCAATAGATATAAAGAGAGAGGAGGAGCAATAGAGAGAAAGGGAGAGAGGAGAGGGAGAGAGGAGGAGCAATAGAGAGAAAGAGAGGAGGAGAGGAGAAAGAGGAGGAGCAATAGATATAAAGAGAGAGGAGGAGAGAGGGGGAGCAATAGAGAGAAAGAGAGGAGGAGCAATAGAGAGAGGGAGAGGAGGAGCAATAGATATAAAGAGAAGGAGGAGAGAGGGGGAGCAATAGAGAGAAAGAGAGAGAGGGAGGAGCAATAGAGAGAAAGAGTGAGGAGGAGCAATAGAGAGAAAGAGAGGAGGAGCAATAGAGAGAAAGAGAGAGGGGGCAATAGAGAGAAGAGAGAGGAGGAGCAATAGAGAGAAAGAGAGAGGGGGAGCAATAGAGAGAGGGAGAGAGGAGGAGCAATAGAGAGAAAGAGGAGGAGGAGCAATAGAGAGAAAGAGAGAGGAGGAGCAATAGATATAAAGAGAGAGGAGGAGAGAGGGGGAGCAATAGAGAGGATAGAGGAGGAGCAATAGAGAGAGGGAGAGGAGGAGCAATAGAAAAAGAGAGAGGAGGAGAGAGGGGGAGCAGCAAAAGAGAGGAGGAGCAATAGAGAGAGGAAAGATATAAAGAGAGGAGGAGAGGGGGAGCAATAGAGAGAAAGAGGAGGAGGAGCAATAGAGAGAAAGAGAGGAGGAGCAATAGATATAAGAGAGAGAGAGAGGGAGAGAGAGGAGAGGAGGAGCAATAGAGAGAGAAGAGGAGGAGGAGCAATAGAGAGAGAAAGAGAGGAGGAGCAATAGAGAAAGAGAAGGAGGAGCAATAGAGAGAAAGAGAGAGGAGGAGCAATAGAGAGAAAGAGAGAGGAGCAATAGAGAGAGGGAGAGAGGAGGAGCAATAGAGAGAAAGAGTGAGGAGGAGCAATAGAGAGAAAGAGAGAGGAGGAGCAATAGATAGAACGAGAGAGGAGGAGAGAGGGGGAGCAATAGAGAGAGGGAGAGAGGAGGAGAATAGAGAGAAAGAGAAGGAGGAATAGAGTGAGGAGGAACAATAGAGAGAAAGAGAGAGGAGGAGCAATAGAAGAAAGAGAGAGGAGCAATAGAGAGAGGGAGGAGCAATAGAGAGAGGAGAGAGAGGAGCAATAGAGAGAAAGAGTGAGAGGAGCAATAGAGAGAAAGAGAGGAGGAGCAATAGAGAGAGAAAGGAGGAGCAATAGAGGAAAGAGAGAGGAGGAGCAATAGAGAGAAGAGTGAGGAGGAGCAATAGAGAGAAAGAGAGAGGAGGAGCAATAGAGAGAAAGAGAGAGGAGGAGCAATAGAGAGAAAGAGAGAGGAGGAGCAATAGAGAGAAAGAGAGGAGAGGAGCAATAGAAAAGAGAGGAGAGGAGGAGAGAGGAGGGAGCAATAGAGAGAGGAGAGCAATAGAGAGAGAAGAGGAGAGGAGAAAGGGGAGCAATAGAGAGAAAGAGAGAGGAGGAGCAATAGAGAGAAAGAGTGAGGAGGAGCAATAGAGAGAAAGAGAGAGGGAGGAGACAAGAGGAGGAGCCATAGAGAGAAAGAGAGAGGGGGAGCAATAGAGAGAAAGAGAGGAGGAGCAATAGAGAGAAAGAGAGGAGGAGCAATAGAGAGAAAGAGAGAGGAGGAGCAATAGAGAGAGAGAGAGGAGGAGAGAGAAAGAAAGAGGAGCAATAGAGAGAGGAGAGAGGAGGAGCAATAGAGAGAGGGAGAGAGGGAGAGAGGAGGAGCAATAGAGAGAAAGAGTGAGGAGGAGCAATAGAGAGAAAGAGAGAGGAGGAGCAATAGAGAGAAAGAGAGGAGGAGCAATAGAGAGAAAGAGGGGAGGAACAGAGAGGAGGAGAGAGAGAAAGAGAGGAGGAGCAATAGAGAGAAAGAGAGAGGAGGAGCAATAGAGAGAAAGAGAGAGGAGAGAGGGGGAGCAATAGATATAACGAGAGAGAGAGAGAGCAATAGAGAGAGGGGGAGGAGCAATAGAGAGAAAGAGTGAGGAGGAGCAATAGAGAGAAAGAGAGAGGAGGAGCAATAGAGAGAAAGAGAGAGGAGGAGCAATAGAGAGAAAGAGAGAGGAGGAGCAATAGAGAGAAAGAGAGAGGAGGATAGATATAAAGAGAGAGGAGGAGAGAGGGGGAGCAATAGAGAGAGGGAGAGAGGAGGAGCAATAGAGAGAAAGAGTGAGGAGGAGCAATAGAGAGAAAGAGCAATAGATATAACGAGAGAGGAGGAGAGAGTAAATAGAGAGAAAGAGGAGGAGCAATAGAGAGAAAGAGAGGAGGAGCAATAGAGAAAGAGAGAGAGGATATTAATAGAGAGAAAGAGAGGAGAGGAGCAATAGAGAGAGAGAGGAGGAGCAATAGAGAGAGGAGGAGGAGCAATAGAGAGAAAGAGTGAGGAGGAGCAATAGAGATAAAGAGAGGAGGAGAGAGGGGATTACAATAGAGAGAGGGAGAGAGGAGGAGCAATAGAGAGAAAGAGGAGGAGGAGCAATAGAGAGAAAGAGAGAGGAGGAGCAATAGAGAGAAAGAGAGAGGAGGAGCAATAGAGAGAGAGAGAGGAGCAATAGAGGAGGAGAGGAGGAGCAATAGATATAAAGAGAGAGAGGAGAGAGGGGAGCAATAGAGAGAGGAGGAGGAGCAATAGAGAGAGAGGAGAGGAGCAATAGAGAGAAAGAGAGAGGAGGAGCAATAGAGAGAGAGAGAGGGGGAGCAATAGAGAGAAGAGAGAGGAGGAGCAATAGAGAGAAAGAGAGAGGAGGAGCAATAGAGAGAAAGAGAGGAGGAGCAATAGAGAGAAAGAGAGAGGAGCAATAGAGAGCAATAGAGAGAAAGAGAGAGGAGCAATAGAGAGAAAGAGAGAGGAGGAGCAATAGATATAAAGAGAGAGAGAGAGGGGGAGCAATAGAGAGAAAGAGGAGGAGGAGCAATAGAGAGAAAGAGAGAGGAGGAGCAATAGATATAAAGAGAGAGGAGAGGAGAGAAAGAGAGAGAGGAGGAGCAATAGAGGAGAGAGGAGAGAGGAGGAGCAATAGAGAGAGGGAGAGAGAGAGGAGAGAGGGAGAGAATAGGAGGAGGAGCAATAGAGAGAAAGAGAAGGAGGAGCAATAGAGAGAAAGAGAGAGGAGGAGCAATAGATATAAAGAGAGGAGAGAAAGAGAGAGGGGGAGCAATAGAGAGAAAGAGAGGAGGAGCAATAGAGAGAGGGAGAGGAGAGGAGGACAATAGATATAAAGAGAGAGGAGGAGAGAGGGGAGGGAGCAATAGAGAGAAAGAGAGAGGAGGAGCAATAGAGAGAAAGAGAGAAAGCAATAGAATAAAGAGAGAAAGAGAGAGAGGGGAGCAATAGAGAGAAAGAGAGGAGGGGGAGCAATAGAGAGAGAAGGAGAGAGAGGAGGAGCAATAGAGAAAGAGAGAAAGAGAGGAGCAATAGAGAGAAAGAGAGAGGGGGAGCAATAGAGAGATAGGAGGAGAGAGAGGAGAGAGAAATGGAGGAGGAGGAGCAATAGAGAGAAAGAGAGGGAGGAGCAATAGAGAGAGGGAGAGAGGAGGAGCAATAGAGAGAAAGAGTGAGGAGGATACAATAGAGAGAGAGAGGGAGGAGCAATAGAGAGAAGGGGGAGAGAGGGAGGAGGAGCAAGAGAGAGAAAGAGAGAGGAGGAGCAATAGAGAGAAAGAGTGAGGAGGAGCAATAGAAAGAAGGAGGAGAGAGAGAAAGAGAGAGCAATAGAGACAGAGAGAGGAGGAGCAATAGAGAGAAAGAGAGAGGGGAGCAATAGAGAGAGGAGAGAGGAGGAGCAATAGAGAGAAAGAGTGAGGAGGAGCAATAGAGAGAAAGAGAGAGGAGGAGCAATAGATATAAAGAGAGAGGAGGAGAGAGGGGGAGCAATAGAGAGAGGGATAGAGGAGGAGCAATAGAGAGAAAGAGTAGGAGGAGAGGGAGAGGAGGAGCAATAGATATAAAGAGAGAGGAGGAGAGAGGGGGGAGGAGCAATAGAGAGAAAGAGGAGGAGGAGCAATAGAGAGAAAGAGAGAGGAGGAGCAATAGATAGATATAAAGGGAGAGAGGGGGAGCAATAGAGAGAGAGAGGAGGAGCAATAGAGAGAAAGAGAGGAGGAGCAATAGAGAGAAAGAGAGAGGAGGAGCAATAGAGAGAAAGAGAGGAGGAGCAGAGAGGAGGAGGAATAGAGAGAGAAAGAGAGAGGAGCAATAGAGAGAAAGAGAGGAGGAGCAATAGAGAGAGAGAGGAGAGAGAAAGAGCAATAGAGAGAAAGAGAGAGGAGGAGCAATAGAGAGAAAGAGAGGAGGAGGAGAGAGGGAGAGAGGAGCAATAGAGAGAAAGAGAGGAGGAGCAATAGAGAGAGGGAGAGAGGAGGAGCAATAGAGAGAAAGAGAGGAGGAGCAATAGAGAGAAAGAGAGGGAGGAGCAATAGAGAGAAAGAGAGGAGGAGCAATAGAGAGAGGGAGAGAGGAGGAGCAATAGAGAGAAAGAGAGGGGGAGCAATAGAGAGAGGGAGAGAGGAGGAGCAATAGAGAGAAAGAGAGGAGGAGCAATAGAGAGAAAGAGAGAGGAGGAGCAATAGATATAAAGAGAGAGGAGGAGAGAGGGGGAGCAATAGAGAGAAAGAGAGGAGGAGCAATAGAGAGAAAGAGAGGAGGAGAATAGATATAAAGAGAGAGGAGGAGAGAGGGGGAGCAATAGAGAGAAAGAGAGGAGGAGCAATAGAGAGAGAGGAGGAGAGGAGGAGCAATAGAGAGAAAGAGAGAGGAGAGGAGAAAGAGAGGAGGGGGAGCAATAGAGAGAAAGAGAGGAGGAGCAATAGAGAGAAAGAGAGGAGGAGCAATAGAGAGAAAGAGAGAGGAGGAGCAATAGAGAGAAGCAATAGAGAGGAGAGAATAGAGAGAGGAGAGGAGGAGCAATAGAGAGAAAGAGGAGAGAGGAGGAGGGGGAGCAATAGAGAGAGAGAAGAGAGAGGAGCAATAGAGAGAGGGAGAGAGGAGGAGCAATAGAGAGAAAGAGAGAGGAGGAGCAATAGAGAGAAAGAGAGGAGGAGCAATAGAGAGAAAGAGAGAGGAGCAATAGAGACAGAGAGAGGAGGAGCAATAGAGAGAAAGAGAGAGAGCAATAGAGAGAGGGAGAGAAAGAGAGAGGAGCAATAGAGAGAAAGAGAGGAGGAGCAATAGAGAGAGGGAGAGAGGGGAGGAGCAATAGAGAGAGAGAGAGAGAGGAGGAGCAATAGAGAGAAAGAGAGAGAGAGGAGGAGCAATAGAGAGAAAGAGAGAGGAGAGAGAGGGGAGCAATAGATATAAAGAGAGGAGAGAGGGGAGCAATAGAGAGAAAGAGAGGAGGAGCAATAGAGAGAAAGAGAGAGAGAGGAGAGAGGAGGAGAGAGGGGGAGCAATAGAGAGAGGGAGAGAGGAGGAGCAATAGATATAAAGAGAGAGGAGGAGAGAGGGGGAGCAATAGAGAGAAAGGGAGAGGAGGAGCAATAGAGAGAAAGGAGAGGAGGAGCAATAGAGAGAAAGAGAGAGAGAGAGAGGGGGAGCAATAGAGAGAAAGAGAGAGGAGGAGCAATAGAGAGAAAGAGTGAGCAATAGAGAGAAAGAGAGGAGGAGCAATAGAGAGAGGAGAGAGGGGAGCAATAGAGAGAAAGAGGAGAATAGAGGAAAGAGAGGAGGACAATAGAGAGAAAGAGAGAGGAGGAGAGGAGGAGCAATAGAGAGAAAGAGAGGAGGAGCAATAGAGAGAAAGGGAGAGAGGAGGAGGAGCAATAGAGAGAAAGAGAGGAGGAGCAATAGAGAGAGGAGAGGAGGAGCAATAGAGAGAAAGAGAGGAGGAGCAATAGAGAGAAAGAGAGAGGAGGAGCAATAGAGAGAAGAGAGAGGAGGAGCAATAGAGAGAGAAGGAGAGAGGAGGAGAGAGGGAGGAGCAATAGAGAGAAAGAGAGGAGGAGCAATAGAGAGAAAGAGAGAGGAGGAGCAATAGAGAGAAAGAGAGGAGGAGCAATAGAGAGAGGGAGAGAGGAGGAGCAATAGAGAGAAAGAGAGAGGAGAATAGAGAGAGAGGAGGAGGAGCAATAGAGAGAGGAGCAATGAAGAGAGGGGGAGAAAGAGAGAGGAGGTGCAATAGAGAGAAAGAGAGAGAGGAGGGAGCAATAGAGAGAAAGAGAGGGGGAGAGAGAAAGAGAGAGGAGGAGCAATAGAGAGAAAGAGAGGGGGGAGAAATGGAGACAAGAGAGGAGGAGCCATAGAGAGAAAGAGAGGGGGAGCAATAGAGAGAGGGAGAGGGAGGAGCAATAGAGAGAAAGAGAGGAGGAGCAATAGAGAGAAAGAGAGAGGGGAGCAATAGAGACAGAGAGAGGAGGAGCAATAGAGAGAAAGAGAGAGGGGGATAATAGAGAGAGGGAGAGAGGAGGAGCAATAGAGAGAGGGAGAGAGGGAGAGAGGAGGAGCAATAGAGAGAAAGAGTAGGAGAAAGAGAGAAAGAGTGAGAGGAGCAATAGAGAGAAAGAGAGAGGGGGTGCAATAGAGACAGAGAGAGGAGGAGCAATAGAGAGAAAGAGAGAGGGGGAGCAATAGAGAGAGGGAGAGAGGAGGAGCAATAGAGAGAAAGAGAGAGGAGGAGCAATAGAGAGAAAGAGTGAGGAGGAGCAATAGATATAAAGAGAGAGGAGGAGAGAGGGGGAGCAATAGAGAGAGGGAGAGAGGAGGAGAGAGAAGGAGAGAGGAGGAGCAATAGAGAGAAAGAGAGAGGAGGAGCAATAGATATAAAGAGAGAGGAGGAGAGAGGGGGAGCAATAGAGAGAAAGAGGAAAGAGAGAGGAGGAGCAATAGAGAGAAAGAGTGAGGAGGAGCAATAGAGAGAAAGAGTGAGGAGGAGCAGTAGAGAGAAAGAGAGAGAGGAGCAATAGAGAGAATGAGAGGAGGAGGAGAGAGGGAGAGAGGAGGAGCAATAGAGAGAGAGAGAGGAGGAGCAATAGAGAGAAAGAGTGAGGAGGAGCAATAGAGAGAAAGAGAGAGGAGGAGCAATAGAGAGAAAGAGAGGAGGAGCAATAGAGAGAAAGGGAGAGAACAGGAGGAGCAATAGAGAGAAAGAGAGGGAGGAGCAATAGAGAAGGAGAGAGGAGGAGCAATAGAGAGAAAGAGGAGGATGAGCAATAGAGAGAAAGAGAGAGGAGGAGCAATAGAGAGAAAGAGGGAGGAGCAATAGAGAGAAAGAGAGAGGAGGAGCAATAGATAGAGAGAGGAGGAGGAGGGGGAGCAATAGAGAGAGGGAGAGAGGAGGAGCAATAGAGAGAAAGAGTGAGGAGGAGCAATAGAGAGAAAGAGTGAGGAGCAATAGAGAGAAAGAGTGAGGAGGAGCAATAGAGAGAAAGAGAGAGAGGAGCAATAGAGAGAAAGAGAGAGGAGGAGCAATAGAGAGAAAGAGAGGAGGAGCAATAGATATAAAGAGAGAGGAGGAGAGGGGGAGCAATAGAGAGAGGGAGAGAGGAGGAGCAATAGAGAGAAAGAGAGGAGGAGCAATAGAGAGAAAGAGTGAGGAGGAGCAATAGATATAAAGAGAGAGGAGGAGAGAGGGGGAGCAATAGAGAGAGGGAGAGAGGAGGAGCAATAGATATAAAGAGAGAGGAGGAGAGAGGGGGAGCAATAGAGAGAAAGAGAGGAGGAGCAATAGAGAGAAAGAGAGGAGGAGCAATAGATATAAAGAGAGAGGAGGAGAGAGGGGGAGCAATAGAGAGAAAGAGAGGAGGAGCAATAGAGAGAAAGAGAGGAGGAGCAATAGATATAAAGAGAGAGGAGGAGAGAGGGGGAGCAATAGAGAGAAAGAGAGGAGGAGCAATAGAGAGAGGGAGAGAGGAGGAGCAATAGAGAGAGGGAGAGAGGAGGAGCAATAGAGAGAAAGAGAGGAGGAGCAATAGAGAGAGGGAGAGAGGAGGAGCAATAGAGAGAAAGAGAGGAGGAGCAATAGAGAGAGGGAGAGAGGAGGAGCAATAGAGAGAAAGAGAGGAGGAGCAATAGAGAGAGGGAGAGAGGAGGAGCAATAGAGAGAAAGAGAGGAGGAGCAATAGAGAGAGGGAGAGAGGAGGAGCAATAGAGAGAAAGAGAGGAGGAGCAATAGAGAGAAAGAGAGGAGGAGCAATAGAGAGAGGGAGAGAGGAGGAGCAATAGAGAGAGGGAGAGAGGAGGAGCAATAGAGAGAGGGAGAGAGGAGGAGCAATAGAGAGAAAGAGAGGAGGAGCAATAGAGAGAGGGAGAGAGGAGGAGCAATAGAGAGAAAGAGAGGAGGAGCAATAGAGAGAGGGAGAGAGGAGGAGCAATAGAGAGAAAGAGAGGAGGAGCAATAGAGAGAAAGAGAGGAGGAGCAATAGAGAGAAAAGAGAGGAGGAGCAATAGAGAGAAAGAGAGGAGGAAATAGAGAGAGGGAGAGAGGAGGAGCAATAGAGAGAAAGAGAGGAGGAGCAATAGAGAGAGAAAGAGAGGGGGAGCAATAGAGAGAAAGAGAGGAGGAGCAATAGAGAGAGGGAGAGCGTTCACATCTAGAGGACGTATTGAAACACTATTTCATTAGTCACTCTCTCTGTCCCATCCATGGACTAGGGGAGGTAATGAAAGTAATTTAACGTACATCTATAATTAATTTGCTCTCTTTGGGATGCTGCTGGCGATTGGTCTGTGCAGCTGAGCTTGAACGGGTGATGGAGTGTGTTTATTACGTGTGTGTGAAGGAGCTGGTATGGCGGGGCACAGGGCCACTGACATGGTTATTCTGTAGCCATCACTCCAGCACCAGGGCGAGCAGGGTATGTAGGCCACTGCTGGCCCCTGCCGTACACACGCACACACACTCAGCTTCCTAAACAGAGGAGATGGGAGTCATAGCACGTAGCACAGCCTGGGGCCAATGTTCTACCACTACGTGTCCCAATATCTCTGCCTTTCTGTCTTCTCTCTCTTTCTTACACTCTCTTCCTCCCTCAATGTTAGCACACACTGTTGCTCCTTCTGCACCTCCCCTGTACTATCCCTCCATAGCCCTTCTGCAGAGTTCTCTATGCAGCCAGTGCCTTCCTCCTCTCTTTATTTCTCATCCTACTTTCCTCTCCTCTCTCTCACAGAGACTCACTTAATGCTCTTCAGGAATGCCTTTCTTACCCAGAGTCCTTTTCCCAAACACAGTTCAAACCAAACTGCCCTCAGTGCTGTTTCCTTTTGAAACTCCCTGCTCTTTGAATCCTGGCTTTTTGAAGAGAATCCCCTCTGCATCTCTTTCTCAGAAACCCAGACTCACGTATGCACACTCACAAGCACTCACACACTCTATCGCTATTTCCCTCTCTCTTTTCCCTCTTTCTCTCTCTCTCTCTCTCTCTCTCTCTCTCCTCTCTCTGTCTTTCTCTTTTCTTTCTCTCCATCTCTCTGCCAATTCCGACCCGAGTTAAGCGCTCATAAATGGAATGTGATTCCCTTTTTTAGGAACTCTCTGTGTTCTTAGCCCTTGAACTTAAGCACGAGAATATCATGCTATTCACCCGCAATTCGTTCTGGGTGGAGATCTAAGAAATGAAGCTGTGATGGAAGTGTGTCTACAGATACATCGTATTCTGACCTTCACTTAATTCCCTAATAATTCCACTACCTTTATGCATGAAGAAATAATGAAAAGGGTAGAGTGGAAAAAGCATCTACTTTTTGATCGAAAAAACAGTCTTCTCCACGCACTGTAATTTATAAACTGTTTTTATATTTATAAAGTGTTTGAAAATATACATAGCAATTGTTTTAGATGATTGTTCCTTATGATCCATGGAGACAAATGTGAAACCGGTCATATGGAAGCAAACTGAAAATCATAACATGAATTGTGCCCTTTTTCAACAGTGAAGTAGGCTATCAAAAGCTGTGCCATTATTCAGAAAATGTGGTGCCCTGCTAATTTGCATGGATAAAATTTGGAGACCTGAGTTATAGGCTTCGGTAGTTGAACCTGCCGAGTTGATGTATGTGTTGTTTTCATTTATATATGGACCTGGGCATTTCTCCATTTTATTTTACAATTTGTATCATGTTAAATATTAGCCGCTATCGGGAGCCACCGTCAGTAATACCCACATACATTTATGACTGTAACTTTAGTTGTCTTTCATTTGTAGATTACATTTTGCATCATTCCATTCCGTTGACTTGTCTTTCCTCTCTCACGTCTGTGTAGTTGCTGCAGAGCATATTTGGCTAACGTTGTGCATTCATTTGGGAAATATACCCTATTTGAATCATTATGGGACTCAGACCACATGCAGCATGTTAAACCTGGAGCCTGGTGCACGGTTCACGACGACTGGACCGTTGTCATACAGGTCCTTGATTAGTGAGGATCAGGGTGGATTTATAGGACTATTGTTCAACCCTGTTGTATACGTTTTTTCCACCTTCCAATATTTCATGGAATGATATTGAATAATGACAACTTTCAGGATCAAACACTGGGCTTTTGATTAATCAATATATTTAGTGCATAAAGGCTCTCCAAACCTGATTTTTATGATTCATACATACTTTCCTAACCCTAACTATTGCCTGTATTTTTTTAACTACCAGTTGGTGCTGAATCAGGGATGAAAATGCATATATTTAGGTGGCCTTCTTTCATTGATCCCTGTATTCTAATTAAAGGTACACTGTATTTAAAGGGAGGGCTTAAGATAAACGTACTGAAAACCTTTATTGAATGAAAACTCCATGAGAAAATCTGTTGGCCAGCAAGTGGGAGGGTTTTCAGCGGTTGAATTAAATGTATTCAGCACGTGCAAAGGGAACCACAAATGCAAAACCTGTTACACACCTGCATAAGGTAGGTCTGAATACCAACTACTCAGAAGGCGTGCATAGGAAAGGCGTACATTTGGAATAGGACCCAATGTGATTAAGACTTTGTAAACAGATGTGGAGTGGGTCAGTAGGTGTTTGGTCGGGAAGGTTCCCACATGTCTGGCTTTAATGGGCAGCATATGAAGTGGATGACTGATGAGTGTGGGTCCCGTGATGACAGGTGTTGAGTCGTCTGTCGCATTGACCCCCAGTGCATGACAGTCCAAATCAAAGGACACCTTTAATCCACACACAGTGCACACACACACACACAGCGCACACGCTGAAGTCTCACAGGCTGACCACACATGGCACGGCACCTGTTGCCTCAGTTTCACACTCTTTACTTTCCTTTAGTTGATTCGCTAACCTCTCAGCTTGCCTTGTGTTAGACTACACCCACCCACTCATTCACATACTCTTATAGAAAAGAAGTAATTACGCTATTGAGCAAAGTGAGATGTATGGCTCAGGATATGTATTATGTTATTTATGTTACCTCTGGTAACTAATCAGAAGGTGAATAACTATAGACCGGCCCCCGGATTGCTTATTCAAGAATGGTCTGTACGTTTACTTCTCTTGCCTGAGGCTGGAAAAATCTATTTGCTTATGCAGGAAAATGTCTCAAAGGGAAAATAGTGTTATTCGGTAATAAAGAGTTCAGTCAACCATGTTTATTCATTCTATTGTTTGGGGAACTATCCTCCTGAGACCAGCAATTCATTTTTGTCCACTCTAATGGACATTATCCTCCCCCCTTATCTTATCTCTGAGGCTATACATCCCACTATATTAAGTCCTGCTGTACCTTTCGAGAGGACATTCTTGGCTTTTCACTTATATTGCATGTGTGGGGGTGTGACCAGGATAGCTTTCTGTCCCTGCCAACACAATCAGCACAGTTGATGGTGTTGTAACACAAGTGTGTGCACTTCTGTCATTTTAATTTTTGTGAGTTTGATATTCAAATTGCTTCTAGTAAGTAAATATCTCAGGAATAGTTTGGTGAGTTTTCAGAGCACATACAGTGATCAAAATATTTGTTTTTACATTTTATTATTTGTAAAAGCTTTTCCTCATCACAAACAAGTATGTGATGTAAAACAAATATCTCCGGAGGCTGTAGCCCACTTCACATAGTGATAAGACAACCTTTCTCCATTCATCTCACGCGCTCGACAAACACAAACAGTGTACCCGTACGTACCCCTCATATCAAACCAGTATCTCTGTGCTGGCAGTCAATCCAGTTCATTTATACTGAGGAGATTATTTTGTGTAATTGGGCCTTCTGAGGTAATGACCTTGCAACTTTTCTCCCCCTATAAATTGGAGATGGGAGATTTAGTTTGACACAGGGCCCATAAGATGTATTACGATTCCATGGCAACAGCCTCCCGCAATAAGGTCGCAGAGGAGGTGTTTAATTAGTCCAGTAGGGCCGTCCCCGAGGAGGGCTTTTTATTACCTCAATATGTCATAGGAATGCATCAGCAACCAACATGCCCGCTGCTGGAGAGAGAGAAGAAAGAGCGAGAGAGAGAGTGGGTTGGGGTGGGGTGGGCGGTTGAGAGAACGAGAGAGAGGAACAGAGAAAGGGAGTTGGAGAGAACTACGCTATATATACAAAAGTATGTGGACACCCCTTCAAATTAGTGGATTAGGCTATTTCAGCCACACTCGTTGCTGACAGGTGTACAAAATCGAGCACACAGACATGCAATCTCCATAGACAAACATTGGCAGTAGAATGGCCTTACTGAAGAGCTCAGTGACTTAGTGCCGTCATAGGATGCCCCCTTTCCAACAAGTCAGTTTGTAAAATTTCTGCCCTGCTAGAGCTGCCCTGCTAGGGCTGTTATTGTGAAGTGGAAATTTCTAGGAGCAACAACGGCTCAGGTAGCGAAGTGGTAGACCACACAAGCTCACAGAACGATACCGCCGTGTGCTGAAGCGTGTAACCCGTAAAAATAGTTTTTTCTCAGTTGCGACACTCAATATCAAATTCCAAACAGCCTCTGGAAGCAATCTCAGCACAATAACTGTTCGTCAGGAGCTTCATATCATGGGTTTCCATGGCTGAGCAGCCGCACACAAGAGTAAGATCATCATGTGAATGTGAAGTGTCCACTGTAGTGGTGTAAAGCTTGCCACCATTGGACTCTGGAGCAGTGGAAATGTGTTCTCTGGAGTGATGATTCACGCTTCACCATCTGGCAGTCTGACGGACGAATCTGGGTTTGGTGGTTGCCAAGAGAACACTACCTGCCCCAATGTATAGTGCCACCTGTAAAGTTTGGTGATGGAGGAATAATGGGTTTGGGGCTGTTTTTCATGGTTCGGGCTAGGCCCCTTAGATCCAGTGAAGGGAAATCTTAACTCTACAGCATATAATGACATTCTAGACGAGTCTGCGCTTTCAACTTTGTGGCAACAGTTTGGGGAAGGCCCTTTCCTGTTTCAGCATGACGAGGCCCAGTGCGCAAAGCGAGGTTCATAAAGAAATGGTTTGTTGAGATCGGTGTGGAAGAGCTTGACTGACCTGCGCAGAGCCCTGACCTCAACCCCATCGAAAACCTTAGGGATGAATTGGAACACCTACTGCGAGCTTGGCCTAATTGCCCAACATCAGTGCCCGACCTCACTAATGCTCTTGTGGCTGAATGGAAGCAAGTCCCTGAAGCAATTGTCCAACATCTAGTGGAAAACCTTCCCAGAAGAGTGGAGGCTGTTATAGAAGAAAAGGGAGGACCAACTCCATATTAATGCCCATGATTTTGGAATGAGAGGTTTGACAAGCAGGTGTCCACATATTTTTGGTAATGTATTGTATGTTATGTGACTTCTTGCTTTGTCATCACTGAGTTGTACATTAGTTTCACTTAATACTGGCTTCTGTTTTTTTTAGAATGGTGGCCAGCTGATCTTTGGGCCACTTTGGCTAGCAGAAATGAATGGCATCTGTTCAGTCCTGCCCATGCGAACATGGTGCCAGTTGGACATGTCACTTCATCACAGGCTTAGAGTGCCAGCGCCATTAACACATGCCAGCCCTGTGGATGGATAGGGAGTTTGAACAT
Source organism: Oncorhynchus tshawytscha (assembly GCF_018296145.1). Taxonomy (NCBI): domain Eukaryota; kingdom Metazoa; phylum Chordata; class Actinopteri; order Salmoniformes; family Salmonidae; genus Oncorhynchus; species Oncorhynchus tshawytscha. Next base: position 34,891,989 of record NC_056435.1, on the reverse strand, counting down.
GGGCAAGAGGTCACCTGTGCTGAGTGTCATTAACTAAAATTGTGTGTGTGTGTGTGTGTGCCACCCATATCGTAGCCCAGAGTTTTACATCCCCACTGCAACAGTGAAAGGTCACAGGAGGGCAGTAAACCATGTATCCACTGCCATACTGAGATGTTTAGTGACCTTGAGATAGTTAGTTAGAAATCGTAAACGTGCACCCGTCACACAGCTCTCTCTCCTGTACCACTCTCTTAAACCAAGCCCTCCAGATCAGGCTCTGGAATGGTTCAGTTCAGTTTTGTTTTAGACAGGCAGTGCGGAGGCCACCTCCAGTTGTGCTCCTAGACCTGGATAGGCTCAATAAGTTATGGTTCTGAACACAGAGAGCCACTGGGAATAAACAGGCAGGGCAATCAATGCCTAAAAAATGACCCCAAACACAAACTACAGGTAACAACACATGGCTGACTTATTCTGTACTCATCAACAAAGCTCATAGACTAGCAGTGTGTATATTCCAAACAATCTGATCTGCTCACACACAGACACAGAAACACACACACACACATACCAGTGGTGGCCGGTGGCACTTTAAATGGGGACGATGAGTTCATGATAATGGCTGGAATGTTTGATACCATTCCATTCACTCCCGTCAATCCATTATTATGAACCATTATGCCCTCACCAGACTCCTTTGACACACATACAAACCCACACGCGCACACACACACACACACACACACATCATGTAGGGAGAAAGTGATTGATTCATTTTTTAAAAGTCTGATGTGGAACCACGGCTAGTAATTGGCACAGTGCTTTGTTTTTGTTTTTTGGTATTCCTCTATGTCCCCTCTCACATTCTGAATGATTTAAGAAAGCAATTTGAGAGCTCAAGTAGCTGCGGGGTGGGAGATTAACAGGCTGAGTTTTATGTGATTTTCTCAGACACTAGAGGTCAGTGTTGCTCCACTGTTGAAGTCTCAGGGCAGCGTTATCTGAGCTGTTTCGATACTCCTCTGACTGTTGCCCAGTCACTGAACACTGTCGTTGAGGCTGATTGAGCCAGGGTTGGTTGCATTCTGACAGACCCTGGTCACTCCCTGGTCAAATCTGAGGTTAAACCAGAAGGAGTGCTTGATGGGTAAACTGGGACACGAGCATTTACTTCTGATGCATTGTGATGCATAAATCTGATTCATCAACCAAATGTTTGTCAGTGATAATTTGAGTGAATGTAAAAAATGTTTTATTATATAATGAAATTGATTAGATAAATGATCTGAATGGAGCGGTATACATGCATAGTTTTCTATTGATGATACCTTTATTTAACCAGGAGCCCAAGTTCACAGAAGAAACAATGTCAGATTTATATGTAGAAATAATCTGTTATATACCAGCACTAGGGTTGCAAAATTCCAGTAACTTTACCAAATCTTCCAGAAATCCCGTTGGAAGATTCAGGCGGGAAGAAGCAGGAAATCCAGAATCCTCCAACCAGGATTTCTGGAAAACCAGAAAGTTACCAGAATGTTGCAACCCTAACCAGCAGTGATGTTTGATAAAGGATGAATTCAAAATATTGAATGTGTGTGGACTGAATAATATTTAAAACGGCTAAGTAGGCTTATGTTAAACGTGATGCAAAAGAGAAACACGGTCATATTGGGGGAGTAAGAACAGGGTTGTGAGATGTGTTAACAGGATTTTCGACATGGTGTAGAGAGACAAACACACATGAAAGAATAAATGAATATGGTGCTGTAAATGCCCCCCTCTATTGATTGGTGAACGTGCTGTTGTTAACGTTTAGATTTGATTACTGCTGACATGCTGGCCAGGCTGAAACACAGGCTGGTAATGACTGGCATGCACCCTGCATATTAAATATAGAATGGATCCTGCAGGAGTAATTAATATCGCACTATGAATTTCCTGTCAGGAACGGCCAATCAGATTTGCTTGGCTAGCAGTGAGGTAATTAAGATGAAACATTCCTGACACGGTTAAATGAATCCTTCCTTCCTGCTCTCATTCTCGGATGGCTTTCTGACTCGGTAACAGTTGTCTTTGGGGTCTCGAGCTAAAACTAGGTGTTGACAGTTTTGCTTTTTCACCTTTTCACAGTTAAGTGGAAAGGCATTCTGGTAATTTCACAGTTGTGGTTGGTAACAGTGGAGGCATGCATGAGGCACATGGGGTCTGTGGTGTTGTTGATACCCGTGGCACTTTTCTTTCTCTTTGTGGCTTGTTGCGTGCCATGGCCCTGTTAAAATGTTCCAGGGAATTCTGTGTGGCTCCGGAGGGAAGAATTCTTCTTCACCTCATGTTCCATTTGACACTGGATTGTGTTCCTCCTTTTCTATCACTTCAGCTCTCCAGAGATTCCATCATAGTTTCTCAAAATAGATTCTATCAAAAAGGTGTCAGTTTAGTTTCAGATCACGATTCTGTCAAGATGTTGGAGAAAATATTGAACTTGCGGTATACATAGCTATTTTCAGCCAACTATGACATGACAGCACTATGGACAATTATTTCATCATAATATATCACTATATATAAGTAATTTTAGTTTCATTGCTGTCTTTGGCCCCTTGTTGTTATATTTGACATGTTATTACCTAGTTATACATAAAACATCTCGGAAAGACAATTGTTTTGTAAGAAATCCTCAATATAGCAGATGGAAAATGGTCATAGATAATGCTCCTTTCTGTAAATAAGTGCTGTGGAGAATATAGCTACCCCAGTGCCTCTGAAGATATCATGTGTTCATGCTACTGAAAGCATACTGTAAGTGCCCTTGCATCATCTCTTCTCCCTAATCCCTCTCTAAAATCACCTTTACACCTATATGTCTGAGATATCATGTGTTCATGCTACTGAAAGCATACTGTAAGTGCCCTTGCATCATCTCTTCTCCCTAATCCCTCTCTAAAATCACCTTTACACCTATATGTCTGAGATATCATGTGTTCATGCTACTGAAAGCATACTGTAATATCATGTGCCCTTGCATCATCTCTTCTCCCTAATCCCTCTCTAAAATCACCTTTACCTTTACACCTATATGTCTGAGATATCAATGTCACCTTTACACCTATATGTTCATGCTACTGAAAGCATACTGTAAGTGCCCTTGCATCATCTCTTCTCCCTAATCCCTCTCTAAAATCACCTTTACACCTATATGTCTGAAATATCATGTGTTTGTGTCCGTAGCTCCGGTAATGCATCTTTGTCCTTTTGGCGCCCCAGCAGATGAGATGACTGATTCCCCTGCATCTGGGCTCTTCCCTCACTCTGTGTCATTTCCAGGCCAGCGCTCCCCTGGGAGACCCCCCTGCCCCGGGCCTGACACACATAACACATTGGCTCTGTCACCACAGCTTATTTTAGAATGCCCTCCTTGGCTGCATGTGGGAAGTTTAACTTTATGTAAATCACATTAATAAATTTGCTCCAAAGTTGCTCTAAGGATTTGGGCATGCTATGCCTTAGAGGTGAGACACTGACAGTAATCCTTCTGTTCTGCAGGGGCTCCATCCACAGTCTGCTGGCTCTGCTGTTTGTGTTGGAGAGAAATGGATATAAAAGGAGTCACTATCAATTCTGAAAGATGACAGAGAATATTTGCTGCAGGACATTGGAACAAAGCTATAGTATAGTTACAAGGTTGTTATCAGTGTTGGTGTGTCTGCGCATGCACATGCAAGAACATATTTGGATTGGTAATGTTCAGTTACCCACAAGAAACAAAAATAGGGATTGTATTTGTTCCACTTAACTCCTGCTGCTTGCTTTCAATAGCTCTGTCCACTGTCTTCATCTCCTCCATTTCCACCAACACCTGGGTCCCCATCAGAGAAAGCGAAAGGAGAGAGAATTGGAGAGAAGAAAGAGAGGGATAAAGCGAGAGATGTGTTTGTGTGCATGGGCATTGTGTGTGAGATGGAGGGAGGGAGGGAGAGAGAGCACAAAAGGAGGAGTTAGGGATGATAGATGACATAAGATGATGAGAAATTCATTTCCTTTGTCTTCGCGTTAAGCACAGCTCAGTAGCTGGGCCAGCCATTGATTGGAGTGTGAGGTAATGTTAATGTGATCGATCCGCAGCGCTGATGAGGATGTTCACAGGAAGTAAGGCTGTCATCTTCCTCCCTCACTTCGTCTGGCCTCGCCACGGAGCCCGGGAGGGGGAAGTGGAGGAAGAAAAGAAGAGGTGGATAAAGGGAGAGGAGGAGACTGGCATATCTTTATCTCCACCATTAGCTAACTGCTCCCAGAGATCAAAGAGCCTCATCGTTAGGAAGGTAAGAAGATAGAGAGACGAATTATGATGTCACTTGCTTACATCATGTTTCAAAGACGATAATTCCCATCAGTTTCCCCAGGCAACATTAACACCACTTTGCTCTATCCATACAGCCTATTATTTTATAGTCAAACCTCTCTAAGAAACAGTCACCAGACTTATAACTCAGACTATAATGGGTATTACCTTCTACTACTGGCTTTCCCTCTGCACTGCTGTCCACCTCTCAGTGTCGCAGTCAGTCTCCACAGGAGCCCGAGAGAGGAGGGACCCAGAGCACTGAGCCCTGCCTGGTCTGTGGATTGATGAGCAGACTCATCACATGCTCTGTCTCACTCCCAGCTCTCCTCGGGTCTTAATTACAAGACAGTCTGTGACCTGCTGCTGGAGAGTAGACAGGAGAGGAGAGGAAAGGAGAGGGGCTGATGGCTCTGAAGAAAACCTGAACCCTACATGGCACTTATAGCTAAAACCCTAACTCTTCTCCCATTATGAACAACAGTCACCTTTTCAAGATGATGTCTTGTGCAGTCCTTTATGTTCTGAGGTTTGAGTTGGTTGAAGCTTGTGCATAGCTCTCTCTTCATGAGTAGTGATTCAGGCCAAGCCTTGGTGGTTTCGTGAGGTGTGTTCCGGTAGGATAGCAGGATGCTGTTGAAGCGTTGGTGCAGTGTTCCTTGACCCTGATAGGCTTTTAGGCATATTTCACGTTCTGTACGAATCTTTCCCCCAGCCCATTGGTTGATGGGTGATACAAGGCGGACCTGATGTGCTGTACACCATTCACCTGTGGGAACCGTGGCCATTTCTTGGGACACTACCTGCGGTCCGTTGTCGCTAACTAGTTAGAGTGGCGTTCCAAATCGACTAAACAGTTCTCCAAGCTTCTCGATGGTCTTCTCTTCAGTAGTAGATCTTATGATGTCAACATCTGGCCACTTGCTATGAGCATTCACGTACACGAGAAACATTCTGTCTTCGAATGGACCTGCGAAGTTGATTTATATGCATTGCCACGCGTCCTCCGGCCAATTCCATGGATGAAGAGGTGCAAGTTGAGGTACGTTGCTTACATTCTGACATGGGGAACACATGTTCACCTTCTGCTCAATGCTTCCTACCATTCCAGGCCACCAGAAGTAGCTTTGTGCGATTTGTGCAATTGCCTTAATGCAAACCATTCCACAATGACTTGAGTGTAGCTGTTGCAACACTGGTTTCCTCAGCGAAGGCGGAAATTATTACTCTCCTCCCCCACTGTATTGATAGGTCAGTTCTTCTGGTAAGGTTCAGTTCTGGAGCATCCCCTGCGGCTGTACTTTTGATGATGATGTCCATCACTTCAGATAACACTGGGTCGTTTCTGGCGTTTCTCCACACTTATGTCGAAGTGAATGGTGCCTTTTCCACTTGTCTGAAGTAGATGTCCACTTGGCGTGACCACAGGTAGTGGTAACCTGGAAAGTCTATCTGCATTCCAGTGCAGTTCTAACTTGCGTTACTTGATGTTGTAGGTGTGTGCTGACAACAACAAAGCCCACCTTTGCATTCTGCTTGCAGTAGGTGACGGAATCTCAGGATGCGGTTCAAAGGTGCTCATCAGCGGACGTTGATCCGTAAGAAGGGTGAACTTCCTCCCATAAAGATACTGCTGAAACTTACGCAGTCCAAAGACAATGCCTATGTCTTCTCGTTCCATCTGTGTGTAGTTACTTTCTGCTCAATGTCCTTGATGCGAAAGCAATCGGCATCTCTTCACCGGAAGTCATGATATGGGATACGACTGCTTCTACACCACAGGGACCAGCATTACAAGCTACTCTATTTGGCTGGGCAATGATGGGTCAAAGTGTGTCAATGCCTCAGATTTCAGGAGTGTTTTCTTGGTTTTCAAGAATGCTTTGTCGCATTGTGCAGTACATTTCCCTGCTTTGTGCTGACAAAGCAACTGATGCAGCGACATCAACTTTGTTGCTAACCTCGGGATAAAACGTCCGTAGTAATTCCGTAACCCCAGGAAAGTACCTAGTTGGTTGAGCTGAGGAGCAGCGGCGTCCAAGATAGCCTTGATCATAGACGGTGTCTTCTTCTTTCTTTTCAGTAACAAAGATGTCATCTAGGTAGCTTTGTACTCTTGATAATCCACTCAATATCTGGTCCATTGCACACTGGAACAGCACTGTGCACTTGTGATTCCAAATGGTAGACAACAGTACCTGAAAAGCCCCTTGTGTGTCACGATGGTCAGCAACTCCTTTTACTTTTCATCCATGTGCATCTGCAAGTAAGCTTAGCAGAAGTAGATTTAGCTGAACTTTTGATCCCCAGCTAAGCCTGCGAAAAGTTTGTCTATGTGTGGTAATGGATACTGCTCAGCAGACAACACAGGGGTAACTGTGATTTTAAATTCTCCACATATCCTGATTCCACCATCTTTCTTAAGGACTAGTACGATGAGTGTTGCCCATTCACTCACGTTGACCGGCTCCAGTACTTTGTTCTTAACTAGAGCGTCTAAGTCAGCCTGGACTTTTGGTCGGATAGCATAAAGTATGGGTTGTGCTTTCAGAAACTTTGGTTTGTTGTCTGGCTTAATGCTAAGTTTTACTGTTTTTCATACTACCCAGCTCTCTATGTGTTATTTTACTCACCTCACTGATGGCCAGTCCAGTGTGATTTTCTCCAACCACAAACGTCCAAGTAGTGATGGATAGTCTCCTTTAACGACATGGAGTGGCTTCTTTTCAGTTGATCCGTTTAACTGTACTGACATATCAGTGATGCTTCAAAGCGATGATGTATGTTGGTTCAAGTGGAAGGGATTTCAGTGTCTTTTTGTGGACTGTCTGAAACAAGAAATACATCTGGCCCTCTGTCGATCTCCATACGCACTGACTGGCCCTCTAGTAAGGGAGAGACATAGTAGCCATGCGGCCCCCCAGTAACAGTCAGTATATTCAGTGTGACTTCCTTGTCTAGTCTCTAATCAGGAAGACATTTAGGACCAATTGGGAATGTATTGGGTAGGATTAATAGGTTTTATTATTGGTGTAAATATGTTTACCTCTGTGTTCTCTTGCTCAACAGTGTGAACGTGTCTCTTTTTCTTTCAGTGGAACGTCTTTCTTGTTTTCAGTTTGATGTTTTCTCTGAGCTCTTTTTGTTTCTCCAGGCTCGCTCGATGTGGCCCTTTTCAAGTTTTATTAGTCGCGTGTACAGGATACACATGGTATACAATACTGTCCGACGTAATACTTTTTGGAGTGATTTTACCACAGGCCAGGCAATCCATGTCCTTACACCAGCATGTAGGGGCCTGATGTCCTGCCTTGCCACAGCGGAAGCAAGTGCCTTGATTTCCCGGTCTCTGATTTTCAGTTGCAAATCTGTGCGCTCGTCCTGGTGAACTCAACTGCGGAGCTAGTTCCATGGACACAATTACATCAACGGTCTTTTATAGTCTCTTTTGTGTAGCTTCACTCCATAGCCAACATACTAGTCTGTCTGTAATGGTGTCATTTCGAACATCATTAATCTCACAGTGCTCTGAAAGTCTATTTAATACAGCAGCAAAACACTGTACACGGATTCTCCCGCTTACTGATTTCTTCTGTGGAACCTAAACCTTTCAGTAAAAACTAATGGTTCTGGTGAAAAGTGTCCTTTCAGTATTTCCACAATATCCCCATACGTCTTATTACCTGGCCTGTCTGGCTGTAGCAGTTTGCGTAGTAAATGTTTTTGGCCCCATTACACAAAAAATGTACGCACAATTTTGTCCAAATCAATGCAATTTTCAAGAACAAAATATTCAAGCCGTTCTGTATATGAGCTTCACTGCTCAATACTTTTATCAAACTTTCCAATGTTTTCAACAATTCCAGACATTTTTCATATCTCAATAGGCTCCTGAAATGTCACACACTTCAATATTGTCCTCAGCCACGACAATATTTTCCTCAGTCATGTGATCTTCACTCACTGATGTTTTATCCTCAAGTTCGCTCCTTAAGCAGCTTTTAATTCCAAAGTTCCTCTTCACAGTTGAATAATGTCCTTCCTTTACTCACTCTAGTTCCCTCAATTTTTTATCACATTGTTTTCCTGCTACAACGCTCGTCACTAATCCTTTACTGGCATCCATGATGACGCTAACTCTCTCTCTTAGCTACCGAGCTCGACTTTTCACTTTGCACTGATAGCAATACGATGTGTTAACTTCTTGCGTCGAGCCATCCCGGATCCGGGATCGTGAATACAGCCTCAAGCTCATTACCATAACGCAACGTTAACTATTCATGAAAATCACAAATGAAATGAAATTAATATGCTAGCTCTCAAGCTTAGCCTTTTGTTAACAACACTGTCATCTTAGATTTTCAAAATATGCTTCTCAACCATAGCAAAACAAGCATTTGTGTAACAGCTAGTGCAGCTAGCGTAGCATTTAGCATTAGCATTAGCAGGCAACATTTTCACAAAAACCAGAAAATCATTCAAATAAAATCATTACCTTTGAAGAACTTCAGATGTTTTCAATGAGGAGACTCTCAGTTAGATAGCAAATGCTCAGTTTTTCCTGAAAGATTATTTGTTTAGGAGAAATCGCTCCGTTTGGTGCGTCACGTTTAGCTACGAAAAAAACCTGTATCCAGGAGTGTAATTATCCCCGCAGCTCATTAGCATAACACAACGTTAACTATTCATGAAAATTGCAAATGAAATGAAATTAATATGCTAGCTCTCAAGCTTAGCCTTTTGTTAACAACACTGTTATCTTAGATTTTAAAAATATGCTTCTCAACCATAGCAAAACAAGCATTTGTGTAACAGCTAGCGCAGCTAGCGTAGCATTTAGCGTTAGCATTAGCAGGCAACATTTTCACAAAAACCAGAGAATCATTCAAATAAAATCATTACCTTTGAAGAACTTCAGATGTTTTCAATGAGGAGACTCTCAGTTAGATAGCAAATGCTCAGTTTTTCCTGAAAGATTATTTGTTTAGGAGAAATTACTCCGTTTGGTGCGTCACGTTTGGCTACCAAAAAAAACCCAAAATGCAGTCTTCAAAATGCCGAACTTTTTTCCAAATTAACTCCATAATATCGACTGAAACATGGTAAACGTTGTTTAGAATCAATCCTCAAGGTGTTTTTCACATATCTCTTCATGATATATCGTTCGTTGAAAGCCTCCTCTCTCCTCTCAATCACTGGATGACTGCGTGCAGCTTGTAGATTACGCACCAATTTAGACAAAGGACACCGGGCGGACCCCTGGTAAATGTAGTCTCTTATGGCCAATCTTCCAATGATATGCCTACAAATACGTCACAATGCTGCAGACACCTTGGAGAAACGATAGAAAGGGCAGGCTCATTCCCGGCGCATTCACAGCCATATAAGGAGACAATGGAAAACAGAGCTTCAAAAATTCTGCCCATTTCCTGGTTGAAGTTTCATCTTGGTTTCGCCTGTAGCATGAGTTCTGTGGCACTCACAGATAATATCTTTGCAGTTTTGGAAACCTTAGAGTGTTGTCTTTCCAAAGCTGCCAATTATATGCATAGTCGAGCATCTTTTCGTGACAAAATATTGCGCTTAAAACGGGCACGTTTTTTTATCCATAAATTAAAAGAGCGCCCCCTATATCCAAGAAGTTAACATTAGCCTAGACTGTAACACAGAAAATAAGTTTGAAACTTGTAAAACACCCACTTCTTCTGGACAAAATAGATCCTGCAGGTTCAGATTTACTCGTCACCAATCTTTTGTTATGTCTCGTGGGTTTCACAACCACGTCTTTAGAACAATTAAATAATGATGAGATGGGAGAACGAAATTCAGTTCAACCATTTATTTAGAATGTGATCATCTCAACATACAACTCCCATGGTGCTCTGCTCCTCTTTAGGTCTTTCTGCCTCTATCTGCTGTGCGTATTAACCATCCAGACCGAATATTGATGATGATGATGTAGGCTGAATCAAGTGTTATCCAGTACTGTTGATATTTAAACTAGGTAAATAGCTACACACACTCGACCGCATCTCGGTGACCGCATCTCTCAAGCCATGCATGTTTGGATAATGGGCGAGCGCAATCTCCATACAGGTCAGACTTGGAAACAGGCACAACCAATGGGGACAGGGTGGGAGGTGGAGGACATGATGACGTCATGACGACTTGCAGGCAGCGGTGAGTTCCGAACAAAAATATTTTTGCATGTAATTATACCAGGGAGACTGGAAGGGCAAAGTGGAAGGTACTCTACACTGTCTGGCACGCGACTACTAACCCTGATCCTAACCCTAGATTGTTAATACATTATAGTGTTAGGGTCAGCTGTAGGTGCAATGTCTTACCAATCTAGAGTTGGGGTTTGTAAAAGGGGTCAAAGAAAGACACAATGGGTGCTTAAATAATGCCCTCTGTTCACGTAGTGATGTGGTCATTGGTTGTGTGTGTGTCTGATATACTGAATCTTGTATGGAATCCAGAGTGAGAGCAAATGCAACTGCTTTAATGACCACGTAGCAAGCAGATCAAACCATGTCTTGATTACATGCCCCATGTAATCAACACATTGCATCACTGGCCTACACACAATACCCCATAATGAATTTTTTACAAATGAATTAAAAATGAAAAGCTGAAATGTCTTGAGTCAATAAGTATTCGACTCTTTTGTTATGGCCTAAATAAGTTCAGGAATACAAATGTGTTTAACAAGTCACATAATAAGTTGCATGGACTCACTCTGTGTGCAATAATAGTGTTTAACATGGTTTTTGAATGACTACCTCATCTCTGAACTCCACACATACAAATAATTGTAAGGTCCCTCAGTCAAGCAATGAATTTCAAACACAGATTCAACCAGACAGACCAGGAATGCTTCACAAAGAAGAGCACCTATTGGTAGATGGGTAAAATAAAAATAAAAAGCAGACATTGAATAACCATTTGAGCACAGTGAAGTTATGAATGACTCTTTGGAAGGTGTATCAATACACCCAGTCACTACAAAGATACAGGCGTCCTTCCTAACTTTTGTTTCCAGAGAGGAAGGAAACCGATCTTGCTAAATCAGGGTCATACAGAGTGATTCTTGGTTGTCTTAATAAACACATGTACATTGAAACTAAAGTATACACCTCACACACATGGTTATGGGCTTAAAAAAAGAAGACACCTGGTACCATGTCAGATATAGAGTTGAAATATATTCCATTTTGAGTTTGCATCCCAATATTACACTTTATATAGAAGAAGACTGAAATATATGTATAACAAAACTGTTTGACATTGAAACATATTAAAACCCCCTAGAGTCGATGTCCTCTCCCCCGCAGAAATGTAAATAGCATCATTTAAAACATCCCCATATAAATCTGTCCGTTTAAGCTGGAGATATCCCACCGCATCCGCCAATGTCGCACTTCTGCGGTGAAAGGTGACAGAGCTAGAGCAGTGTTTGTCAGACCATGAGACATCTGAGGTGAAAGGTGACAGAGCTAGAGCAGTGTTTGTCAGACCATGAGACATCTGAGGTGAAAGGTGACAGAGCTAGAGCAGTGTTTGTCAGACCATGAGACATCTGAGGTGAAAGGTGACAGAGCTAGAGCAGTGTTTGTCAGACCATGAGACATCTGAGGTGAAAGGTGACAGAGCTAGAGCAGTGTTTGTCAGACCATGAGACATCTGAGGTGAAAGGTGACAGAGCTAGAGCAGTGTTTGTCAGACCATGAGACATCTGAGGTGAAAGGTGACAGAGCTAGAGCAGTGTTTGTCAGACCATGAGACATCTGAGGTGAAAGGTGACAGAGCTAGAGCAGTGTTTGTCAGACCATGAGACATCTGAGGTGAAAGGTGACAGAGCTAGAGCAGTGTTTGTCAGACCATGAGACATCTGAGGTGAAAGGTGACAGAGCTAGAGCAGTGTTTGTCAGACCATGAGACATCTGAGGTGAAAGGTGACAGAGCTAGAGCAGTATTTGTCAGACCATGAGACATCTGAGGTGAAAGGTGACAGAGCTAGAGCAGTGTTTGTCAGACCATGAGACATCTGAGGTGAAAGGTGACAGAGCTAGAGCAGTATTTGTCAGACCATGAGACATCTGAGGTGAAAGGTGACAGAGCTAGAGCTAGAGCAGTGTTTGTCAGACCATGAGACATCTGAGGTGAAAGGTGACAGAGCTAGAGCAGTGTTTGTCAGACCATGAGACATCTCGAAAATTGCTCTTCTCACAAAATCATCTGTAGCATCCGAACGGTTTGGCCTACAAACTATTGAAAAGATGAGCCTCTCACAAACACGATGGTGTTCTCCGTTTTGTTCTACGGCCCCCACAAGCATCTTGGGACTCGTCTGAAGTCGGTACAGCCGATCTGCCAACTTTTTTCTTTGGCGTCCGAACAGAACACACTAATATGGAAAGGTGAGACTCTCACAAACAGCTACATGTCGGTTGTTTTGCTTCAGGACGCCCACAGGCCTCACAAGGTCCCCGATACCAGTTGATAAAAGTTAGTGGAAGTTATGGAGGCTGTTTGGTGACAAAAATAAGGGGTTAAATACATGTAAAGAAATCTCTTATATCTCTCAGATATAGGACAGACATTCAGAACAAATGTCCTTTTCATTGTTTTGGGGGACTGGCTGTTGTTCCATGTAGTGAATATGTTATTCAATATGTTTATAATAAAAGTCATTAAAAAAAATTACATCCTTTTTTGATACTTTAAGGGGTGTTAAAATTCATAATTAAAAAGCTAAATGATCCTTGGTATGAAACAATTCTATATAGCTTAGTAACCCTAACTCTAGCTCCTAAACCTAATTCTAACCCTAAACCCCCTAGAAATAGCATTTGTCACCAGTTGGTCAAATGTTTGTTTACTATTGTGGGGATTACTGACACTCACTCTCACACACACACACACTCTCACACACACACACTCTCACACACACACACACACACACACACACACACACACACACACACACACACACACACACACACACACACACACACACACACACACACACAGTTACTGGGGACAGGCCTACTGGAGAGCCCGGAGCATGTGCCCTTGGTTTGATCTTCACGCCGGCCACTTAATGGGCATGGTGGCTGAATTCCCTGCCTCCTTCACCCCCCTGCCCACTCGGCTGTGGCCTCAGGCCCTCCACCTTTGGGCCCCCTGTTGTTCTGTCAGAGTGCACTGAAATGCCCCCTATTCTCCTGCTGGGAGCTGGGGGGTGTTGGCGGCTCATGTAGGGAGCAAATGGAGCGATGTAAGGGGCAGAGAGGCAGGGAGAGGCTCAGAGGGTCTTTGCGGATGTTCATCTCTCAGAGATGAGTTGATGAGCTGCCCTCTATTTCTCTCTATTTTCTCTCTCTCTCCCTGCCCGCAGGGTAAAGAGGCTTCCACTCGGGTGACCCGGGGGCTTGTAAATTTGTTTAAGATACATAATTCATGAAGGGCGACACAGTAGCCCTGCTCGCGTGACTGCCTCCGTATGCTGGGCCTGACGAGAGCAGCCAGGACAGCTGAGGGTGTCCTCTGAGGTCTGACATCACCTCAGCAAAAACGTGTGGAGGGATTAGAGATGCTACCACGACACCCAGTCCCTGACTTCCACCTCTCTCTATACTGACATCACCTCAGTAAAAATGTGTGGAGGGATTAGAGACACTACCACGACACGACACCCAGTCCCTGACTTCCACCTCTCTCTATACTGACATCACCTCAGTAAAAACGTGTGGAGGGATTAGAGACACTACCACGACACCCAGTCCCTGACTTCCACCTCTCTCTATACTGACATCACCTCAGTAAAAACATGTGGAGGGATTAGAGATGCTACCACGACCCTGGTCCCTGACTTCCACCTCTCTCTATACTGACATCACCTCAGTAAAAACGTGTGGAGGGATTAGAGACACTACCACGACACCCGGTCCCTGACTTCCACCTCTCTCTATACTGACATCACCTCAGTTAAAACGTGTGGAGGGATTAGAGACACTACCACGACACCCCTTCCCTGACTTCCACCTCTCTCTATACTGACATTGTCCTCTCTCTCACTTCCAGTCTTTCCATCTCTCTCTCTTTTCTGTCTCATGGCTGTGTATAGAGTGACAAGGGCCGCAACAACATTGTCTCTATACCAGCCGTCACTGACCAACACCTCCCTCAATGAAATGACCTCTGCACTATAATGACACATTCCTTTCGCTTTCCCTCTCACGTTTGTGTGTGTGTGTGTGAAAGGGAAAGAGAAAGGAACGTGTCATTACAGCAAGAGATTCTTTGAAGTGTTTAAACTTGTTTTAATTGTGAAACTAATATTCAAAATGAACTAGTGTCAATGTTGGATAATCACATATCACAATCTTGCAATTAAAAGGGGAAGGGATTCTGTCTCTGTGTTATCCACTTTCCATTTATCAGTTTACGGCATGCATCGCCAATGCCATAGGCCTACAATATGATGGCATTACTGGCCTTATGGTAATATGTCATCTGAAGCAGAGAATAGCTCAACTCCCCCATTCTTTAGCTATACACTGAGTATACAAAACATGAAGATATGATATAGACCAGGAGGGTAGGTCTCCAGGAACAGGGTTGGAGAGCCCTGACAGACTGACCAGGTGAATCAAGGTGAAAGCTATGATTCCTTATTGATGTCACTTGTTAAATCCACGCAGTGTAAATGAAGGGGAGGAGACAGGTTAAAGAAGGATGTTTGAGACAATTGAGACATGGATTGTGTATGTGTGCCATTCCAAGTGTAAATGGGCAAGACAAAATATGTAAGTAACTTTGAACGGGGTATGGTAGTAGGTACCAGGCGCACCGGTTTGTGTCAAGAACTACAACGCTGCTTGGCTTTTCATGCTCAATAGTTTCCTGTGTGTATCAAGAATGGTCAACCAGGCAAAGGACATCCAGCCAACTTGACACAACTGTGGGAAGCATTGGAGTCAATTCATTATTATTATTATTATTTTTTAAGTAAATTTGTCCTCACACACCGCACTAATCTGGTGAGCACATTTGGCGCTCCGCCCAAGCTAGGCATTTGATTGGTTTGACAAGTTGCGAGGTGCCACTGATTTACACCGGGGACCGAACCCTCTTTAGCGTATTTCTGCATGGGACTTCCCCAGGCTATCTGTTTTAGGGACGAGGCCCCCATGAATAGACCAACAGGTGTGATTGAAGAATGACGCAGGTGTTAAACATGGGCTTTGCTACACAGAAAGCAGCAGATGTTTGATCCATTGTCGACACTTTAATCAAATCAGTAGGCCTGCATCAATATCTTTAAAAATACCACATAAGTATCATGACATTAGCTTTTATAACCTTCATTCTGTTTTCAATTATCATATTTTGGAAAAGAATGAGGCTCTCTCCACTCTCTATAGTAGCCTACCAGTATGTAAATTCTGGAGCCAAATGAACCGCTCTCTCAACAATACGATTCATTCCGTTCACCTAACAGATCCCTTCTAAAAGAGCTGTTAGTTTGCGAACAACCAATCACTAGGCTACAGTGACAAGTAAATTAATGTGCCGCAAAACAATAATTAAGGGGATTTCAACTCATCATACATTACATGGGACGTGTAAATTCACTCACAGGAGACGATGAAGAAGCATCATGCTCTCCCTCCTCCGTGAAAATAATTTCAACTGCAACCAACCACAGCGTACAAAAATAACACAGGTACCGAGAGGCAAGACAGACAGCACACCGCAAAACCAGCAGTTTCCCTGTCATCTCTCACTTTGTGACTGAAAGGCGCCTGTCCTATCAATAGATCACTAGAAGACGCATATCATTCATTCGAGCTGGATAAGGCGATACAGACTTTTCTGACTAGCGAATTGAAACTTTTAAATGAAAAGAAGCCCAGTTATTTATGAAGAGGAAAAAGTAGCCGGCTTAAAATGAGTCTGTTATCGGCTATTTAGCTGATGGCTGGCGATTATGGAAAACACTGCCAGGTCATATTTTCCCTCTCCTCACAACCCTCTGACCCTTATCTCCTGTGTGACATGTCCCACCAATCAACACCTGAACCCCACCCCCTCTATCCAATCAAATGCTGTCTGCCCATCTAGATCCCCACTGTCTAGCGTGACAATTCTATCCTCCTCTACTACACAACATGCTTATCACTCTCTGCTGACCATGACTCCATTTTGTTGATCCCTGCCTACAGACAGAAACTAAAACAAGAAGCTCCCACGCTGAGGTCTGTCCAACGCTGGTCCGACCAAGCTGACTCCACACTCCAAGACTGCTTCCATCACGTGGACTGGGACATGTTTCGTATTGCGTCAGACAACAACATTGACGAATACGCTGATTCGGTGTGCGAGTTCATTAGAACGTGCGTTGAAGATGTTGTTCCCATAGCAACGATTAAAACATTCCCTAACCAGAAACCTTGGATTGATGGCAGCATTCGTGTGAAACTGAAGGCACGAACCACTGCTTGTAATCAGGGCAAGGTGTCTGGTAACATGACTGAATACAAACAGTGCAGCTATTCCCTCCGCAAGGCTATCAAACAAGCTAAGCGCCAGTACAGAGACAAAGTAGAATCTCAATTCAACGGCTCAGACACAAGAGGCATGTGGCAGGGTCTACAGTCAATCACGGACTACAGGAAGAAACCCAGCCCAGTCACGGACCAGGATGTCTTGCTCCCAGGCAGACTAAATAACTTTTTTGCCCGCTTTGAGGACAATACAGTGCCACTGACACGGCCTGCAACGAAAACATGCGGTCTCTCCTTCACTGCAGCCGAAGTGAGTAAGACATTTAAACGTGTTAACCCTCGCAAGGCTGCAGGCCCAGACGGCATCCCCAGCCGCGCCCTCAGAGCATGCGCAGACCAGCTGGCCGGTGTGTTTACGGACATATTCAATCAATCCCTATACCAGTCTGCTGTTCCCACATGCTTCAAGAGGGCCACCATTGTTCCTGTTCCCAAGAAAGCTAAGGTAACTGAGCTAAACGACTACCGCCCGTAGCACTCACATCCGTCATCATGAAGTGCTTTGAGAGACTAGTCAAGGACCATATCACCTCCACCCTACCTGACACCCTTGACCCACTCCAATTTGCTTACCGCCCAAATAGGTCCACAGACGATGCAATCTCAACCACACTGCACACTGCCCTAACCCATCTGGACAAGAGGAATACCTATGTGAGAATGCTGTTCATCGACTACAGCTCGGCATTCAACACCATAGTACCCTCCAAGCTCGTCATCAAGCTCGAGACCCTGGGTCTCGACCCCGCCCTGTGCAACTGGGTTCTGGACTTCCTGACGGGCCGCCCCCAGGTGGTGAGGGTAGGCAACAACATCTCCTCCCCGCTGATCCTCAACACTGGGGCCCCACAAGGGTGCGTTCTGAGCCCTCTCCTGTAATCCCTGTTCACCCACGACTGCGTGGCCATGCACGCCTCCAACTCAATCATCAAGTTTGCGGACGACACAACAGTGGTAGGCTTGATTACCAACAACGACGAGACGGCCTACAGGGAGGAGGTGAGGGCCCTCGGAGTGTGGTGTCAGGAAAATAACCTCACACTCAACGTCAACAAAACTAAGGAGATGATTGTGGACTTCAGGAAACAGCAGAGGGAACACCCCCATCCACATCGATGGAACAGTAGTGGAGAGGGTAGCAAGTTTTAAGTTCCTCGGCATACACATCACAGACAAACTGAATTGGTCCACTCACACAGACAGCATCGTGAGGAAGGCGCAGCAGCGCCTCCTCAACCTCAGGAGGCTGAAGAAATTCGGCTTGTCACCAAAAGCACTCACAAACTTCTACAGATGCACAATCGAGAGCATCCTGGCGGGCTGTATCACCGCCTGGTATGGCAACTGCACCGCCCTCAACCGTAAGACTCTCCAGAGGGTAGTGAGGTCTGCACAACGCATCACCGGGGGTAAACTACCTGCCCTCCAGGACACCTACACCACCCGATGCTACAGGAAGGCCATAAAGATCATCAAGGACATCAACCACCCGAGCCACTGCCTGTTCACCCCGCTGTCATCCAGAAGGCGAGGTCAGTACAGGTGCATCAAAGCTGGGACCGAGAGACTGAAAAACAGCTTCTATCTCAAGGCCATCAGACTGTTAAACAGCCACCACTAACATTGAGTGGCTACTGCCAACACACTGTCAATGACACTGACTCTACTCCAGCCACTTTAATAATGGGAATTGATGGGAAATGATGTAAATATACCACTAGCCACTTTAAACAATGCTACCTTATATAATGTTACTTACCCTACATTATTCATCTCATATGCATACGTAGATACTGTACTCTATATCATCGACTGCATCCTTATGTAAAACATGTATCACTAGCCACTTTAACTATCTCATATGCCACTTGGTTTACCATCACTCATCTCATATGTATATACTGTACACTGTGTATAAGACAGTAGTTTTTTTGGAATTGTTAGTTAGATTACTTGTTCCTTACTACCCCACCCCATCTGCTACTACCTGACCTCACCATTATGCCCCCATTATGCCCCCTAAAGTAGTGATTTGATTTGATTTTGATTTCTCTGACACCTTCCCTAGCTCCTTACACCCCACCCCCACTACCTGACCTCACCATTATGCCCCCTAAAGTAGTAGGGCATTCCCTCCCTCCACAGAGACCCCACTGTATTCCTGCACTCCACTGCCACAGACTGCAACATCTGCATTGGAGGAAGTGGACATACTGATCATATCGTGAAAAGAAGGAGAAATCTTGAGTTTTCAATAAATGATTACATTTGTCCTCCCATGGAAAAAAGCTGCCGTTGCAGTATTTAGAGACTAAGCCCAGTTCATCTGTAGTGAGGGATGACACGAGGGAAGCCTAAAGATGTGCCTCTGGTATGAGGATAGAGGGAAGATTAGAGTGTTCAGTCAGCCACCCTCAGAGTGCAACAGTATGAGGCTGCAACAGAACAGCAGATGCCGGTATAATTGAGGAGGAGCGAGGGAGGGGGTCTTCACTTTTTATTACATATCTTAAGTGAATATCTGTCACTATGTCTTCTCTCATACACTACTTTCTTCCATTTTATGGCAGTTCACTCCCTCTTTCTTGTTCTCTCTCTCGCTTCCAGTCTCCCTGTGTATCTGTCTCCCCCTATCTCTCCCACCATGTGTACTTCCTGAAAGTTTTAGGGGTTGATCTCCTGTGTTCCAGTGGGAATCTGCTGACTCATACAATCTGCCTCATACAAAACTCATTATGCAGAGAAATACTCCAAAAACTCACTGGAGTTGGTCTCATTAATTCATTATTTTCACATTAAACACACATGCACATGAGTTGACATTTATTTTGCACCTTGTTACAGTCCCTGTTTATCTATAACATCTCTATGTGGATGAGATTGTATCTATCCGTTTTTTCTTCCAGTCAGTCAGTCTGTGTGTGTGTGTGTTTGTGTAGGTCTATAGCTTCCCCTCTCTCTCTGTGTATAGCTGGAATGCTGCTGGCCAGAGAGGAGCCCCTACAGTGCCCTGGGACTTGCCTCTCTGCCCCCTCCCGTTCCTGCTTTGATTTCCAATATGTCCGCCCATCAAGACAGATGGCTGTAGAGGAAACATTCCCTCCACCGTCGGTACACAGACAGCCCCAGGGCCCTGAGCCAGACAGGGGCAGAAATTGGAGAATAATGTAATAGAATATTTGATTGGGCTCTGATGGGCAGGATGCTGGGAATGTTGCCACGGTAATGTGTCTGTGGCTTGGCTGCTATCCCTCGTCCAGCTCCAGGTTGGTGATCTAATAAGGTGCTGTATGCTGCTCGTTGGGCCCTGGGTCTGGGGCCCAGGAAACGGGACCTGCTGCTTCCTGTGCTTGTCAAAAGATGCTAACTATGTGACAAATGTTTGGCTTGGCTGCTCCGGAATTTGGAGATGAATAAATTGATGTGTCAGCGACTGAATTAATGAATTCACCCTGACTGGGTCTGGGGGACCTGCTGGAACAACTCCAGTGGTAGAGTGGAAGAGCCATACTGCTACACACACTGTTCAGTTTGGACTGTGGGTCAATCTGGCAGGGTATGTTTTGAGTGTGATTGTGTGTTTGCAGAATACAGAAGATTCGGTCAACAACCTGCCATGTGTGCCAGTATGTATGCATGCACATACAAATACACCTACCACTGTTTGTATGGTCTCTATGCTGGTTTCTGTATCTTCCAGAGCTGACAGAGAAAAATCGTTTAGGAATTGCAGCTGCAGCTTAGAAAAAGTAAATGACTGCCAGAAAAAAAAGGCTAAAATCCCAAAGAAATCCATTTAGTTTCTGCGTGGCCCTCACCTGCTCCCCTCTTAGCTGAGACAGGTGTCCAAGAAGTAATCTATCAGCACGACAGCCTGAGCCAATCACACCCCTTCAATCCACCCAGGAACACACCGGAATTTACCCACGCTTCCCTGTGGGTGGGTGGTAATTATCGGGCACCACTTTGAGTCCGTTAGGCAGGCTGGGAAGGGGAGGGCCGTCTGAACAGACGGGTAGGACTGCCATAGCCAGCATGGCGCAGAAAATCTGATGACTCCTCAAAAAGTGAGGGCTGTAATTTAGTCATTAAGGCCTCATCTGGTCTCCTCCTCCCAGGGTTTGGCTGGTGATTCCCCCATAACCCCCTACGTGGTGTGCCGCCTCTGGCTACTGGACTGACAGGCGTGTTCTGTCTCAGCAGCTTGATGCGCCCTGTGAGAGGAGAGTGAGGAGCTACCACAGGCCTACCAAGCAGGGGTTTTGGATAGAGTAGATGAGCTGCTAATTGAAGAGGCAATGCACCAAACCTGCATGGCTTCTTAGTGTAGCACTCAACCAAACGGCTGATGCAGTGCCATCAAGCTAAGTCTGAGAACTTAAGCTAATGGCTCTTTTCTCATAAAGCAGCTGAGAAGTCGTTCTGAGAAGCGATTTAGAATTGAGTCTAAAAGCAGTGTACTAATGATAACAAAAGTCTAATTAGGTTACATCTCTATGAGGCAATAGATGAACTGTGGTTGTGTGATATTTCATTGAAATTGCCCAACCTTTCACTATATCACAGAGACTTTAAAGTAATGATGCATTATGGGTCACAATCCACCGCTGTTATTTCTATTATATGTCTGTAACAGTGCTGTAAGTCTGAGATGGCATGGCCGTTGGGCGGAGGCCTGATGCCTGGCTGGCGATTGGGGCTGACAGAATGTCAGGTCTGGGGAAATCAGAGCAAGGCTGAGGACTTTTCTCCCCTTCATCAATCACTTGCCTGTAGCCGCACTGCAAGCCAATCCGCTCTGTTGAGGCCTGTGAATTCATCAGGAAGGACACAGTCTGACACAGAGAAAAATGAGCCCACTCTTCCATACGTCAGGACAGATTGTATACCAATTTCACTAAGTCACTCAACACAAAAGCCCTCACAAAGAATATGAGAGAGGGCAAGATTGAAACATGATTTGATTGGAATGTATCCAGACTTCAATGTGATGTATCTGTGATGGTTGATCCCCTAGTGTGACTGCTGGTGGTGGCACTAAAGGATCTTACAGTACATAGCTAGTGTGGTATCTTAGGTAAGTAGACAGGCTGGTACACCATGTGTGTATAGTCAGCAGCATACTACCCTGCATACCACTGTTGGCTTGCTTCTGAAGCTAAGCAGCGTTGGTCCTGGTCAGTTCCTGGATGGGAGACCAGATGCTGCTGGAAGTGGTGTTGGAGGGCCAGTAGGAGGCACTCTTTCCTCTGGTCTAAAGAAATATCCCAATGCCCCAGGGCAGTGATTGGGGACACTGCCCTGTGTAGGGTGCCATCTTTCAGCTGGGACGTTAAACGGGTGTCCTGACTCTCTGAGGTCAATAAAGATCCCATGGCACTTATCGTAGGGGTGTTAACCCCAGTGTCCTGGCCCTCAAACCAATCTGGTCCTCACCTAATAATCCCCAGTTTACAATTGGCTCATTCATCCCTCTCCCCTGTAACTATTCCCCAGGTTGTTGCTGCAAATGAGAATGTGTTCTCAGTCAACTTATCTGATAAAATAAAGGATGAATAATAGCTTGGCTTGACATTGAATGTGTGTATAGCTTGGCATGGACATTGAATGTGTGTATAGCTTGCCACGGAACAGACATTGAATGTGTGTATAGCTTGGCATGGACATTGAATGTGTGTGTATAGCTTGACATTGAATGTGTGTATAGCTTGCCATGGAACGGACATTGTGTGTATAGCTTGGAATGGACATTGTGTGTGTATAGCTTGGCATGGACATTGAATGTGTGTATAGCTTGGCATGGACATTGAATGTGTGTATAGCTTGGCATGGACATTGAATGTGTGTGTATAGCTTGGCATGGACATTGAATGTGTGTATAGCTTGGAATGGACATTGAATGTGTGTATAGCTTGGCATGGACATTGAATTCCTGACTATGGAAAGCCAACTTGCATTGAATCCTGAAGTGTTGCCACATTGTGGTTATTATTTGACCCTGCTGGTCATCTAGGTTTCCTACCCTCTTGTGGCTTTGGGTCTCAGGTGACATGTCACGGAGTGAAATTGGTCATCTGTGAAACGTTTGGACGTCTTGAAAACAATCTGGCATTAATGGCCACGTGTACTCTTACCAAGTATATTCAGACGAGGACTGGCCACACCTCGGAGCCTGGTTCCTCTACACGGGAGTTTTTCCAAGCATGCATCTGTGCATCTGCATTGCTCTTTGGAGTTTTAGGCTGGGTAACTGCTGATGTTTAAAAGGGCTTTCTAAAATACCTTTTTATTGATCGATTGACAAAATAGTATGGTGTGTGTGTCTGCACATGTTTAAACAGTAGAGGCAGACTGGGCCTACCCACTACCATTCAGGCAGGTGGGAAGGTAGAAAAGGGAGAGGAGAGCCACCAGGCAGGCAATGATTAATGCCTCTGATGTCCAGTTTGGCATCTGTAGCACATCTACCCACGGGAAACAGGACAGATCTACTCACCACTTCGGGGATTAAGCTGCCATTGGCCCTCTCCTGGGTAAACCCTCCTCCTCCTCCCCAGGGCCACTAAAATCTGGGCCCACGTTGAAGATATCAGATTAAGTCAGGGTAATATGTATGATGTGAAAATGGCCTGCTATTTATTCACAGCATATAGGACTGGTAATGATTTGCCATGACCCCCTCTCTTCTGTTTTTTCAAAGGGTATAGGGAGACTAGTGTGTATGTAAGCTCTCTCTCCCCGTGTGCATAAATGACAGGTGATATGTAGCAAGAGCACGGCCCCAAAGCCACTTAGTAACAGTAGTCCACAGACAACTCACACTACCATGCCTACATATCAGAGACCCCAATGTATTCACTAAGATACTGTACATACAAAATGCCATAATTCAAATATTGAATTATTAATCAAACAGAAAGTGATATCAATGTGATATTAATGCATACCATATGTAGTAGAGAAGACCACCATATTGGCCTTCAGGAAAGCCTATAGCGCTAAAAATGCACAAAGCCTCAAGCCCACATGAAACATACATTCCATTAACACCCCAATATGACAACAAGGGGTCCATGACCACATGGTAAAGTATTATTAGCACACACACACAGACCACCTCCAGCCCTCTCCCCCAGGACCATGCTTTAAGAGAGAAAGAGAGTCAGAGTATGACAGCGGATCAATAGTTGTGTTGGTGGTGATTCCCAGAGGGACAGAGCACTGCATGAAAACCACAGCTGATGGGTTGAGGTCCTCTCAGAACATTCCCCATATGTTTACCCCAGAGCCAAGGTTAAATCCATCACAAAGAGTTCACCCCATGTGTGTGTGTGTGTGTGTATACATCTTTCCTATATGATAACTTGAGTTAATCCTGCAACAGCGCAGCACTAGAACGGAGTAAGGAAAAACAACAGAAAATGAAATGTCTAAATTGATTCATCCACAGTTTCTAGAATGCTGCTTATTGTCCCCAACAATGTGCAGACATCATAATGATCATAAAAGCCATTCCACCACAAATAATGTTATGGGAGTAAATAAAGACAACCAGTTATTTGGCCCAACAGTAATTACAAGTCAGAGCCTGGTTAACCTTGGTGATTTACAGACATTTAAATTCACTTCTTAAGACTTTGTTTTTGCATTTATTAACATGTCATCTCTCCATGGAGGAATCTCTTTACCGGGCCACAGCGGTGGCAAATGAAGCATGTATAGCATGTTTGTACTTTATTATGAGACGTTTGGCTCTTTAAGGAAATACAAATAAACAGCCCAGTTAAGCTGAAAAAAAAGCCCAGAGTAATTTCATCTTTGGACACATCTCATTCTGCTACTCTCTAGTCAACATACAGTAATAGATGACAGTGTTTTCTCCATCGCGTACAAGCAATTTTGGGATCGGTGTTGAAACATGTCTATTGCTCTTCTGCTATGATCAAATGCTCAAATATATAGCACACCATTATTTCACTGCACCTTCTATACCTGCTGTAAACTTGATGCATTCTACCGATCATTTTCTTGCCTTAGTACCTGCCTTGCATATATTAGACCACCTTTTGCAGAACATTAAATACAATTGTCTTTAGCGAATACAAAATTCACTGTTGTGCTTTGTTCACAGAATATTCATTACATTTCTTTTCGTCAATTGTGTTCACTGTTTCTGACAATCAGTAAATACTACTAAACAAAATTCTAAATCACCCCATCAGGGTCATACCATGTACAATATGGAAAGATCTAGGCTATGGGGACTATTTGTCATGATGTTTTACAATATTGCGGACATGCAGAGATGCAGAGAAGAAAGTTAGGTTACTTCTTCATAACTTTGGTTTACTCCCAAGTCATCTCCACCATTGTGACCTTCGACTATAGAGCTTGTTTATTTGTGTGGATTGAGGCCTATACATTCATGTCAGTTGTGTTCCACCACTGTGACCTTCGTCTATTGAGCTTGTTTATTTGTGTGGATTGAGGCCTATACATTCATGTCAGTTGTGTTCCACCATTGTGACCTTCGACTATAGAGCTTGTTTATTTGTGTGGATTGAGGCCTATACATTCATGTCAGTTGTGTTCCACCATTGTGACCTTCGACTATAGAGCTTGTTTATTTGTGTGGATTGAGGCCTATACATTCATGTCAGTTGTGTTCCACCATTGTGACCTTCGACTATAGAGCTTGTTTATTTGTGTGGATTGAGGCCTATACATTCATGTCAGTTGTGTTCCACCATTGTGACCTTCGACTATAGAGCTTGTTTATTTGTGTGGATTGAGGCCTATACATTCATGTCAGTTGTGTTCCACCATTGTAGTCATCTTCATTTATTTCTACTGTGGATTATTTTTATGTGCCCAGAGAATTTGAGGAAAATTATGAAACAAAGAGAAAAAAATATTGTGGAAGCCTCAATGAATATACATCACTGTGATTTTTAAAAGACAGACTAACTTTCTGTTTTATATTTAATTTATTTATATAATCTTTAATTAACTGGGTAAGTCAGGCAATAACAAATTCTAATTTACAATGACGGCCTACCCCGGCCAAACCCTAACCCGGATGACGCTGGGCCAATTGTACGCCGCCTTACGGACTCTCAATCACAGCTGGTTGTGATACAGCCTGGAATCAAACCAGGGTCTGTAGTGATGCCTCTAGCACAGATGCAGTGCCTTAGACCGCTGTGCCACTCGGGAGCCCAAGTGGCATTAACTCAAGAGAGAAGTATGTTGGCGTTAATATTTTTGCAGGCAGTCATGTTCTTTTGATGAATATATTTGGAATTTTGACAGTATAACATAGTTTTGATGAATGTATTGTTTTTTTTAAGAAGACAACTACATTTAAAACAAATTTAGGGGGACATCCCGACCCGAGTTAAGCGTGTGTAAATGGAACTAAGTTAAATTTTTATGCACTTTTCTCTCTATGCGTATTCTGACCTGGAACTTAAACATGAGAATAGCATGCTATTCACCCACTATTTGGTTTTAAAAATTAAGTTGTGGCGGAGTTGTGTCTACAGATATGCCTTATTTTGACCTTGACTTAATTCCCTAATAATTCCACCACCTTCACTCGGCATGAATACGGTGAACCTGCTGCTTTCAAGTGGAATAAGTATCTACTTTATTTTTTGGGATAGAATCTCCATGCACTGTAATGTATAAATTGATAGGAGGTAGGTAAATGAGCAATCCGTTTGGAGAAGGGAATTGTAAATACATAAAGCAATTGTTTTAGATGATTTTTCCTTATGATCACTGGAGACGAATGTGAAACCAGTCATATGGAAGCAAACTGAAAATCATATCAACATGACATGCATTGCGACGCCTTTTCTACAGTGAAGTAGGCTATAAATAGCTGTGCCATTATTCAGAATTGTAATTCTATGCCCTCATAATTTGCAAGGATGAATTTGGAGACCCAGGCTTTTCTCAGTTAAATTTTACAATTTGTATTATGTTAAATATCAGCCACCGTCAGTACTACCCACATACATTTACAATTGTCATTTTAGTGTTCGTTTAATTCCATTTGTAGCTTGCATTTTGCATCATTCCATTCCATTTACCTTTCTTTCCTCTGTCACGTCCATGTGTAGTTGTTCCTGAGGGTTGCTAACAATAGAGGATCATATTAGGCTGATGTTAATTTGGGATATGTAGCCTATTGGAATCATTATGGAACTCAGACCACATGTAGCAGTTTAAACCTGGAGCTTGCAGCATGTTAATGAAGACTGGAGTGTTGTCATGATTAGTGACTATTGTTGAACCCCTATTGTACACTTTTTTACACCTTCCAATATAGAATTCAGTGAATCTGAATATGGCAACTTTCAGGATGAATCAAACAACTATTTTTGATTCATCACTATATTTAGTGCTGTAAAGGCTCTCCAATAATTCATATTTTTCTAACCCTAAACTTTGACTAAGCAATCTACAAAATAAAGTGATTTTTTGTATCTACCAGGTGATGCTGAAACGGCGACGAATATGCATATACAGTGCATTCCGAAAATATTCAGACCCCTTGACATTTTCCACATTTTGTTACGTTACAGCGTTATTCTAAAATTGAATAAACAGTTTTTTGCCTCATCAATCTAGACACAATAACGCACAATACCCTACACATTTTTGCAAAGTTATTAAAAATAAAAAGCTGAAATATCATCTTTACATAAGTATTCAGACCCTTTACTCAGTACTTTGTTGAAGCACCTTTGGCAAGGATTATAGCCTCGAGCCTTCTTGGGTATGATACTACAAGCTTGGCACACCTGTGTTTGGAGAGTCTCTCATATTCTTTTCTGCAGATCCTCTCAAGCTCTGTCAGGTTGGATAGGGAAAATCGCTGCACAGCTATTTTCAGGTCTCTCCAGAGATGTGTGATCGGGTTGAAGTCCGGGCTCTGGCTGGGCCACTGAAAGCCGCTCCTGCGTTGTATTGGCTGTGTGCTTAGGGTTGTTGTCCTGTTGGAAGGTGAACCATCACCCCAGTCTGAGGTCTTGAGTGCTCTGGAGCAGGTTTTCATCAAGGATCTCTCTGTACTTTGCTCTGTTCATCTTTCCCTTGATCCTGACTAGTCTTCCAGTCGCTGCAGCTGAAAAACATTCCACAGCATGATGTTGCAACCACCATGCTTCACAGTAGGGATGGTGACAGGTTTATTCCAGACGTGACACTTGACATTCAGGCCTAATAGTTCAATCTTGGTTTCATCAGACCAGAGAATCTTGTTTCTCATGATCTGAGACTCTTTAGGTGTCTTTTGGCAAACTTCAAGTGGGCTGTCATGTGCCTTTTACTGAGTGCATGGCTTCCGTCTGGCCATTGTAACATAATGGCCTGATTTGTGGAGTGCTGCAGAGATGGTTGTCCTTCTGGAATATTCTCTCCACAGAGGAACTCTGGAGCTCCTTCAGAGTAACCATCGGGTTTCTTGGTCACCTCCCTGACCAAGGCCCTTCTCCCCCGATTGCTCAGTTTGGCCAGGCGGACAGCTTTAGGAAGAGTTTTGGTGGCAAACTTCTTCCATTTTAGACTGATGGAGGCCACTGTGTTCTTGGGGACCTTCAATGCTGCAGAATTGTTTTGGTACCCTTCCCCAGATCTGTACCTCGATACAATCCTGTCTCGGAGCTCAACGGACGATTCCTTTGACCTCATTGGTTTGTTTTTGCTCTGGCATGCACTGTTAACTGTGGGACCTTATATAGACAAGTGTGTGCCTTTCCAAATCATGTCCAATCAATTGAATTTACCACAGGTGGACTCCAATCAAGTTGAAGAAACATCTCAAGGATGATCAATGGAAACAGGATGCACCTGAGCTCAATTTCGAGTCTTATAGCAAAGCACCTGTACACGTAATACATTTGCAAAGAAAAACCTGTTTTTACTTGTCATTATGGGGTATTGTGTGTAGATTGAGGAAAAATATGTATTCAATACATTTTAGAATAAGGCTAATGTAACAAAATGTGGAAAAAGTAAATGAGTCTGAGAACTTCCGAATGACCTGTATTTAGATGGCTTTCTGTCATTGATCCCTATATTTTGAATCAGTTCTCTCAATATCTGTCAACAAATTAAATGTACACCATATTTAAAGGGATGGCTTAATATAAATGCACTAAAAACCCTATTGAATGAACACTCCCAGGAGAAAATATTTTGGCCAGCAAGTGGGAGGGTTTTCAGTGGTTGATTTCAATTTATTCAGCGAGCAAGGGACCCACGCCTGCAAAGCCTGTTACGCACCTGCATAAGGTAAGTCTGAATAACAACTACTGAGAAGTGTGTAGGAAAAGCGAGCATTTCCTAAGTCTGAATCGGGTTCTTGCTGTTTTGCAATAGGCTTCAAAGTTCTGTGTCTTGTGGACTCTGTTTTGAAAAATCGACAACATCGTTCCAAAAAAAATGCTTCTACACGATTGAGAAACTGTAAAGCCAATAACACTTTTACTCATCTAATCTGGTAAGTTAACTTGCTATTGGAAAACATACTGCCTGTATGACACTCCTGATCTAAATTGTATACATCTGTTTAGCTTGAGAACATAGTCCTTCAACCAAGCCTCAAAGTGTATGCATTCCTTCACTTGTGGCCCCAGCCGGCACCAAACAGAGTGGAGCTCTGACAGGTCGTCATCTCCACACTGGCTGATGGAATACTAATTAGCATGGGATGGATTTAATTATTCATGCATCTTAATTAGGGAGATTTTCCCATTAGGGTTCTCATGGTGACAGAGGAGTTTGAAAGGGGTAGAGGGGAACCAAACACACACGTGTGCACACACACATGGACACACACAGACACACACCTCCCATCTTGACTCTAGAGAGGGAGATTAATTAACAGAGCATGTCACCCCCAAATTTGAACCATGTTGCAATATTAGGAGAGCTATGTGACTTGCATGTAGGTGTGACAGATGATTATGAGATAAGTTAACTGGTTAACAAGTTAGATTCATTTCAATAAATCCTGCTAACAGGGAGGGCTGAAATTGCTGCTCTGTCTGAGATGTACC
Source organism: Oncorhynchus tshawytscha (assembly GCF_018296145.1). Lineage (NCBI taxonomy): Eukaryota > Metazoa > Chordata > Actinopteri > Salmoniformes > Salmonidae > Oncorhynchus > Oncorhynchus tshawytscha. The sequence goes on along the minus strand of NC_056435.1, from coordinate 34,862,020 downwards.
ACCTGAACTCTGGGAAATAAATTGGTTTCAACACCTACTCCAAACCAAGACAAGGTCAAAGGGGAGGGGGTGTGGGACATTATATAAGAGAGGACATTTCTGCACACAAGCTCCCATTCATAGAGGTACCACCTGATTTGGAGTGTTTGTGGCTAAGGCTTTGACCTAAACGATTACCAAGGCAAGTTGGATCATTTATTACCTTTGGTATATCCCCCCCCCTCAATCCAATTCAGAAGATCAACTCATTCAACATCTAATGGACAGCCTTGATACTATCAGAACAAAGCATGTTGATGCTGGGATCTTTATCTTGGGTGCTTTCAACCATGTTGATGTGTCTGGACTATGCCAGACAGAATGCCATCCTTGACTTCGTCATTACCAACTAAGAGGACTTTTTTTTACAACAATGTCACATTTGGGTTTCAGTGATCATATATTGTAGTTATTATAAACGAGTCTCATTCGGTCACTAACACAACCAGGAAAAAAGTAATTCAAGAAATGAAAGAGTCAATGATCAGCGCATGTGGTCAGTGGCTTTCCCTCCATAAAATGGCCAGGACTAACAAATGTGAAGAGGACACAGGAGAAAACAGACAGCTTCTATAACACCCTGTCTCAGGCCATTGCAGCTTACTTCCCAACACAGGTGGTTAGGATGCATACACAGGATAAGGAGTTGATTTCACCTACTGTAGAATCAAAGAGATGATAAAAAGCAGACAGAAAGCCATCAGAGAAAAAGACTGGCCTTCATGGCGCAATCTGAGGAACAAAACTCAGAGAGCGATCCAGGTAGCAAGATCAACATTCTACCACACCAAAATCCAGAAAAACAAGAGGGTGAACACAGCCACATGGTACTATCAAATTACATTTCTGAACAGCAGTCAAAATAATTTTGATCAATGTTGATGGGCTTGACCCAGACAAACATTGCCAATGCTATAAATGACAAGTTTTCATCTGTCACCACATCATTATCACAACTAAGCCTGTGTGAAGGAGTGGTTCCACATCAATGGGAGGTGGCAAGAGTGGTCCCCCAGCCGAAGAGTATTCCACCGTTGACCAGCTACAGTGCGTCTCGCTCATGCTCCTTCTAGCAAAGGTGTATGAAGGTTTTGTTGCTGAATGGGTAACACAGGATATCCAAAAGAACATCTCCAACCAACAGTTTGGCTGCCTCAAGGGACGCTCAACCACCCACTGCCTTGTAAGCATGGCTGACCAGCTGTACAGAACAGAAGACACCAGAGGCACCTCCAGCACATGGGTCCTGACAGACTACAACAAGGCCTTTGATCTTGTGGACCACACCATTGCAATGAAACACCTTTTGCAATTACCTGTTCGACCAGAGATCATGCCATGCATTTGTAACTTATACTTCCGTCCGTAGCCAGGTGACAAGATACCATGAGACTCCATCCCAGGCCCAAGAACTCTCCTGTCGCCTCCCCCAGGGCACACAGCTCGGTCCAATTGTGTTTGTGGCTCATGTCAACGATGCATTAGACTTTGTGGATGACCTGAACCTCATTGAATCAAGACCCATTTGTGACACTTCCACCATACAACAGGACCTCAACCAACTAGCCGATTGGACAGAACAAAAAAAGATGACATTCAAGCCAACAAAGTGCAAAGTCATGTACAATGGTTTCAGCCACATTCCCGATTCCTTACCCACCTCCTCCACTATTCATCTCCTGTCATACACTTGAAGTGGTGTCCAGCGCCATAACGCTCCAAGACAAACTAAAATGGGACACACACTTCTCTGACATCACCACCAAAGAACCGAAAGCTCTTCATGATGAACTGTCTTCGCCATTTCAACCTCCAACCAAAAGACCTTCTGACAGTCTACACTTGCTTTGTCTGTCCAGTACTTGAGTACGCCGCTCCAGTATGGCACCCAGGTCTCACAGCCCACCGCCACAACCAACTTGAGAAGATCCAATGATCTGCAACCAAAATCATCATGGACCCCACCTACACCTCCTCCGACTCTGCATGCAATGACCTGGACTTGGAGACCTTGGAGTCCCGCTGCACCCACCTCGGCAGATCCTTTGCCCAGAAGCAAAATCACAGGATGACAACAAATGGCTGCTTCAGATGAGAGGCCATGTCAGCGGCAGATCTACCTGATCCAGTCACAAACTGAACCTTCCCCCTACTCAGACTGACAGACACTACAACAGCCCTACACCTTACTTTGTGAGATTACAATATTAGAGTTAAGCAGTATTAAGCATAGTACATCTCTTTTTTTTTATGTGCTTACTCATATAGGCCTATGTACTCAGCCTTTAGCTGCACATGTGTTCAATTCAAAATAATCCTTAAATATTAGACTTATTCCAAGTCCACCTCGATATCACTCTGAACATACAGGAACACACTCCGACACTCTTCTGCTATCCATTGGTGTCGCATAGTACATATTCACTTATTTTTTGACTTTTCCATAACTAACTATAATGAATGAATAACACATGGATAGAGGAAGCTCATTCATAGGGCCATTTGAAACATATGCAAGTCATGGTCCAGTAATATCAGGTTCAATAGCCCCCTAATATGCAGACCTATTACTACATGTCGTGGAGGAAGGCAGGGCAGCTAGTAGTGCATGACATCACTCTGCTTGGACCCAGGTAGCCTACTCATTATCCAGCACAGCAGTATCCATCTGTTCAGAGTTAGCTGGGAAATTAGGCACTTAATGTACCATATTTGTTTAAGTAATTGGCAAGTAATTAATAATCTGAAATGCAATAATGTGCAGACAGACCTATTCTACATCCCATTCAGCAGGAATGGGCTGACTGTCAGGCCTTTCTCTTCAGGACGTTTCCATGCAACTGTTGGTTGCTGTTCTGTGTGTACTACAGCAGTAGTATAAATACTGATGTCACATCAAAGGGGAGAGGTTAAGGAATCCAGCATGAGGTTTGAGCAGGGCATGTGACACGACAAAACCCGGCAGAGGTTATTGGCCGAGCGTGTGGCACCCGGCGTTTGTGTGCAGCGGCACTGTAGCGTGGTCTCCCGTAATGCACATGGAGGCAACTGCAAAACCGAAGCCTCGGATAAGGCCGACATTAAATCCTGCCTCTAATTACGCCGTTTAGAGATTGTTTTTTTATGAATATTTTATGAAATGTCATCTGCAGCGCTGAGGAGCAGGGCGAGAGGAGAGGGAGGGAGGGAGGACAGGGAAGGAGTTGGAGGGGGTGTTGATGCTCTTACATACTTCACCCCCACAGGATGCGCCAGCAGCTGCAGAACGAGGCTCGTCAATGTCATTAAGTAGCGAATGGAGTCTTCCATGGAGTGTGCAGCCCAGGCAGCTCTTCCCTAAAGGACGAGTCAAGGATAATGGATCCAGGTGGGGTGACAGGTGGAAGTCAAACTCACCAAACAACTTACCTGCTCCACCAAGGTGGGAAATTGACAGCTGTTTCAATGCTTGAGTATAAGGGTTTGAATTCTGTAATATAATCTTTTGATCCTCCGTTGAGCTGTTGGGAATGACTCATATAAGTATTAGATAATGGCAACACATGTCGTTCCTTTCCAGGTTATAGGCCTAAAAGCAAATCATGGGTTCTCTTTTGTACTCTGTTGTGTGCTCTAAAAGTCTATTCACTCTGCGCGTCTCATTCAAGGACAATTGGTTAGTCCCAGTAGAGGAAAACAATGATTTGGGAACACCAACTACTTTATTAAGTACCGTATCACCCATTTCCATCATATGCCCCTAAAGACCCCATTTGAACAGCAGCACAGATTGAGAATATGACACTAACTCAAAAACAACTATGGAACAACAAAACCTCAATCGCCATTCAGTTTAACATAACCGATGTGTTTTATTGTATATGACCTTTCCTGCTATGTGCTTGTCAGTCTTCATCTATAGGATATTTGATTGGAATGGTTAGATAATGTTTCCAATACTCCATAAACACAGATCGTATTAGATGGGAATTCTATGTAATATAAACTTCCTTAAAATGTCCGCTGGTTCAGGTTGTATCCTCATCAACCCCCTGAGGGTGAATTTTGATTTGGTGTGAAATACTAATCCGTATTGATCTATATAGAGACATGGACAGGGGGGTATGAGATAAATATACATACTTATTAAAAGACATAGCCCTGCAGGCCAGGAGGATGACATGTCCTAATCACAGTCAGGCAACTTTAGTCCACAGTGGGGTGGAAGGGAAACAGGGGGAAAGAGGAAGTGTATGTCCGTGCGTGTGTTGATGGGAGATGGGGAGTTAGGTACGAGCTTGTTTTCTCTGACCTTGTATCAGTGCTGTGACTCAATAACATGGTGAGGAAGGATATACACTGAGTACATGTCAGCTGCTGTGGCTGTGGCACACGGCCCTGACCTTGCCAGAGAAACCAGGCTCATTAAAGAGAAAACTCACACTGAATTCAGTCCACACCAAAAGCAGACATGACCCTCAGACATCGATGGTCAACTTGAAAGGATCGCAGGGAGAAAAAAATTAAATAAGATGGTGTCTTTCATAAACTTCAGATCGAACCGCATTAGCTTGCATAAAATAAGGTTAATGAGGAAACAAACCTGTATGAACATCACATCTCATCTTACCCAGACCTTTTTGCTGGGGCCCCCTTCATAAAAAAGGCATCAGGCGCTGCTTTTTAATGATTGGTGAAATCATAAAAATTTCAGCTCATTATTGCATCACATCTCAGAGCCATTATGCAGGAACACATTTTCTATTCAAAGAAAAGCTCAGGCTCATCTACAGGCAGTCAAACAGCATGGAACGGATCACCCACAACTATTACACCCACTCAAACCAGTTAGTTAACATTCATGACCTACCACAGTAGCGTCAGAGAGATGAACTTGATAATATTAGGGTTATAACTTATTGATTTCATTGTGCAGTGGAAGAACCCTCTAATCCATTCAGGAACTACGGTAGAGAATGGCCCAATGTGAAGCTTACATCAGGGTACAAACTTCACTGGTGTAGAATCCCACTGAGATCACATTTTTCTCCCATAGAGAAGAAACACTTCCAAATCCTCTATTCCTCCATTTTATAATCAAGCAATAAGGTCCGAGGATGTTTGGTATATGGCCAATATACCACGGCTAAGTGCTGTTCTTAACCACGACGCAACGTGGAGTGCCTGAATACAGGCCTTAGCATTGGTACTGTATATAGGTCACATAGCACAAACCCCCGAGGTGCCTTATTGCTACCTTAAACTGGTTACCAATGTAATTAGAGCATTAAAACTAAATATTTTCTCAAATCTGTGGTATACGGTCTGACATACCAAAGCTGTCAGCCAGTCAGCATTCAGGGCCAGTCAGCATTCAGCATTCAGAGCCAGTCAGCATTCAGGGCCACTCAGTTTATTTATTTTATACCATGGCATTGTTGAATACTCGTTTCTGATTGGCATTCTAGAGCATGCATAGGTAGAATTGCACAGGTAGAATTAAATAGCCATAACTCATTCTTACATGTTTGAGCTGCTCTTGAATGCAAAAGTTAAATTATCCACAAAGTTCATTATTTTCCGTAGAACGCATAGCCCATGGTTGATGATGCCTTACGTGATCCACCAGATTAAATGTTCTGAAGATTCTTGGAATGGTCATTCTTTAGTGGTTAAACACTGTGTAACCCTCTTTGTTTGAACACTACTCCAATAGCTGTATCTAAGTTAATATGTTAAAGGGGATCTGTGGCATTTGCCGCTGCACTTCACGTCCAAAGGCTGTTCCAGTTCGTGTGTGTGTGTTAGTATGCGTTTGTATTAGTGTGTGTGTGTGTGTGTATTAGTGTGTGTTTGTATTAGTGTGTGTGTGTGTTTGTATTAGTATGTGTTTGTTAGTATGTGTGTGTGTGTTAGTATGTGTTTGTATTAGTGTGTGTGTGTGTGTTAGTATGTGTTTGTATTAGTGTGTGTGTGTGCTAGTATGTGTTTGTATTAGTGTGTGTGTGTGTGCTAGTATGTGTTTGTTAGTATGTGTTTGTATTAGTGTGTGTGTGTTTGTATGTGTTTGTATTAGTGTGTGTGTGTTAGTACGTTTGTATTAGTGTGTGTGTGTGTGTTAGTATGTGTTTGTATTAGTGTGTGTGTGTCATGGAGAGCTCTGTCCCCTAATGATGCGTGTGGACATGGGTCCCTGCAGTAATACAGACAGACAGTGGTAATTGGACAGAGGGACACGGTGTCCTCACCCCACTGCGGCTCTGCCAAGCTAACACCCAGACTAATCACACCTCCATTTGCATGAAGGGCCCCAAGAATCAGCCTCAATAAAGCAGCAGTGCTTTGAGAGATGAGTTTTTAATCTCTGGGAGGAGATGAGATTCTGACCTCCGCCTATTTGTTTTTACAGTCTCATACTTCTTTCTCTGGCCAAGGAACTGCGGGTAAATTCCCGGCGGCAGGATGGCCGTCTCACTCTCTAAGAACTGTCATTGTGCATTCATTAATATCCGAGTATCTGACATGCTGGGGAAAATGGCTCATTGAGAAAAAAAGCTACTTGTCTGTGTGAATGAGGCTTTATAAAAGGCAATCAGAGCACTGACAGAGATCTCAGCAGGAGGGAGTTATTGGTGGGGCCGAGCCTTTGGGAAAGGATAGGTACTTATTCGTCTCCCATTGCCCTTGGCTGACCCATGTAATGGAGAATTTTACAACTGGAAGTGTTTGAAATATCCAGTGGATGTAAGTAATGTGCTCATTTAGGAGAGGGTGCCACACTGATCTCACAGAGCGCTAGCGACACACACACACACACACACACACACACACACACACCGAGATATTGACAATGACATTACAATATTACTCAGTGCAGTCCCCATCTCTGTATACAGACTCTCTGTGCACAATTTTGTATGGGGAGATACTTTTGGGGATTTTACGGGAAACCTGTGTATAGCATGTACAACATTTACAGACTTCCTTTAGTACAGCAAAGGAAAATGATGTCCTTAGATCATACACGGGTTACATCTATAACTACTGTAGTGGTAGATCAGTTGAACGTAAACATACCCATACTCGTCATCTCCAGCCGTGCCAGGCTAATGAAGCTGTGTAGTAGGCTACTGTTAGACACCCAATCAACACTTTCTCCAGATAACTTTGCACTTTTTCAACAATCAGCAGACCAAGCTCTACACATACAAACAAGCATATTTCCACACTCAAACATCCTCCCCGCCCGCCAACCAGAAACACATTCACGTGAACAAATACACTAATACTATCACACGCACACATACAACCCCACACCTTGTTATCACATTAACTCGGGTACACACAGGAAAACAAGTAAACCCACATGCGCACTGATTACCATGCCTGCTTGCATCAAAAAGTGTTAAGTAGAAGGGGAGATCTCCACACAAGCCAGGATGCCAAACTTCATCACCTTGTTGTGTGAGTGTGTGTGTTCATCGCTTCAGTATCGCTTCTGCAGCCTTCATCTCCTCATTACCGCCATGCTTTAGCACATCGACAAAATCACAGGTGACAGGCCACTTTTCCTTGGCGCTCCGCACACCCTCTCCTCAGATCGTACGCTGCAGTCAAGCACGTTTGACGGCAATAGCACTTGACATGCACAGGCTTCATATATTCACCCCGAGTTTGAGGAAGGAGACGGAAAAAGAGACCGCACAACCCTCTGGTTAAAGCTATTAACTCCCAAAGTCACCTTCAACCTCGCCACATGCACGCCCACGTGCACGCTTGCACACAAAATTGAGACACGTAGACAACTACACAATGTTCTTTTGTGTTTCTCACTTTCTAAATCGTAGTGTGCGAACTGGTTAGAGTGGTCTACTACCTGTGTGCATTAATGTAAAATAATAATAATCTAGGTCTATAAAGCCTCTATAACAAACCAGTTTAAAGAAAATGAATGCAGCACATTTCTGAAATATCTGCATTGTTTTGTCATTAATAACCTATTGTTTTAACCTCTCAGGATTTCATGTCCCCTTTCTTCTTTATGGGCGTAAACTCAGAGGAGTGCATTGTGGGACATTGGAATGTGTGAGCATGTCACAAGCACACCTGCTGAGAACTCCACCAGGAAGCTCCAGAGCCTAATTATCAGGCAATTTGAAACAGCATTATGTTGCTTGTGCTTCTGTTATAATTAAAGAGGCGTTCAGAGGTCACACCAAATGAGCTTTTAATTAGTGTCAGTGTATCAGTAGATTCCTTCGTTATTGAAGCCTTCTCTCCTGACACCACTTTGTAGATAATTGGATCAGAGACAGCTCACAAACACATACAAATCACTGTCAAAAGTTTGCTCAGGCGAAAGTTTATGAAACAATGGAGAACTAACAAATATTTGAAAAGACGACACGGCTGAATGGCGGGGTGTATTCAGTTCATGCACCTTTCGCTCACTCTTTTAATTAATAAAGGGCGATTAACTGCTCACTGACGAGAGCGGGAGAGAGGGAATGAAAAGCTCTCTGTGAAGAGGTACAGTAGCCTGAGAGAGAGAGCGCGAGGGATAAAGAGAGAGCGAGAGCGGGAGGGATAGGGAAAAGGTGATAAAGGCAAAGAGGTCATTGTTGAGTTTCAAATACTGTATGGCAGTTGGTCCAATATAGGAGTTAATTTCCCATATGCAATTGCAGACTCAATTCCTTTAAACATTTTTTATATCCATGGTAGAAAAGAGTGCAAGAACTCCAAATCTGTTGCCCTTGCAAAAAAGTTCAAACCAGTGAACCCAAAAAACATTACATTATTTAGTTGAGGTCAAGATGGATTCGGTGTTCATGAATCCATCAAATCCTTGACCAACAGAAAATGTTTGTCACTAAAAACAATGAATGAGGTTAAATTGGAACAGCATAGCAAAAGAAAAAGGAAAGTGTCTTCTACCAAAACTACATTTCTTGAAGGTAATTTTAATCGATTTTAAAGTCCTTCAATTATAGACAGACACACTGGCAACAATTACAGGAGAGGGAAATACATTTTTCTGCCGGCCAAATGTTAGGACTTGAACAACAACCATGGACAAACACAATATAAACCGTCTTGAGACTTTCTCACCCTGACATTTTAATTCAGACTCTTAGTTGCTTTTTGCCATAAAACCTGTCAGAGTATATTTTTATGGTTTGATTTAGAAGTTGTAAAAATAAAGAGTTGCACACTCTATCTATATATATATATATATATATATATATATATAAACTCCCAGTAATTAATTGGATAAAACACCAATGTTTCGTCATCACTGTGCCTTCTTCAGGGTAATGTCATGAATGCTAGAACCAGGTTATGTAGACAAACAGTGCAATTAGTGCAACCAGTGACAATAGTGAGGGATGTGTCATAATTGATTTAGAAGTTGAACAATTAAAGGTGCAGGTGAGAGAAAGAGGACATTTTCAGTGTGCATGTAAGTTGTAATGAGAAAATAGCCATAGAAATTCAAGGACACTGTCCTGGTTTGAGGGCCTCGTGGATAGTAAGGTAGAGCTTTGCTGCGGAAAATGCTCAATAACACCCCCACCCCCGTCCCCTCGCCCATACCCGGACCGCGGCTTTTGTGGAGCGATGGGTAACGATGCTTCGTGGGTGACTGTTGTTGATGTGTGCAGAGGGTCCCTGGTTTGCGCCCGGGTATGGGCGAGGGGACGGTCTAAAGTTATACTGTTACATTGGCAGCCAAACAAGCCATCTGAAACACTTACATATTGGACTACCAATGTCCCCCAAAAAGGCAAAAGTACAATAGCTGTATGCAATTTACAATGCCATTTGTTTTTTAAGAACTAATATATTAGTGGTTCTTGCCAACAAATGACTCAAATAAATAACCAATACTTACCGCAAGGCCGACTTGACCTCATGGTCTTAAAGCCGAAGAGCCAAAATAATGTTTTTTCAAGAGCGCAAGTTCTCAGTTTAGAGTTAAACACAAAAGGCAGCTTCATAAAGTGGCAATTACTGTTTTGACATCAATTCTGAGAAATAATTTAAAAAATCATGCAAAGCTTTCAGAAATCAAAATGGACAATTACAGGGATAAATAAAGGGAGTCAAAAAGTGAGGAATGTACTGGTATAATAATTCAGTTTAATTAAAGAATAAGCAAGTGTGTGTATGTCTGTGCTGTTAGCCTGCGCTCTGTCTCAGAAGGTATTAGCCAAGTTAAGAGCTGGGGGTAAATGATCTAATCCACTGGGTGACCTCCAATAGTTCTCCCCTCATCTATATTTATATGACAGTGCTGCACTAATTTTGGAGAGTAAATCATCGTACGCATTTTCTTCTGACCTCTGCCTCTCTTCTGAATTAAACAATGTCAACGTCAAAGCCCACTTTAACTAGCTTTAAATTCCACAGTCCAATCCATCAGCCGGGTCATTTCTGACATACCGTAGGAAGAGCATGAAATAAGGCAATTATTGAACCATCCAGCCCATTTACAAGGCTACCGTAGGCCGCCACCATCAAGATCTGGGGAAGAAGCTGGAATTTTTCAGAAGATGACACTGCAATGGGAAAGACAAACAAGGTGATACCTAACCACATATGACTTGTAGCAACTTGTGGTATGTTAGCTGTAAAAAAAAAAATGATATGACCCTCGTTCAAACAGCCCCTTAATTTCCAATTATTTGTCTTGTAAATGGACTGGATAAACATTTTATAACTCAGACACACCAATAGTGTTTGCTGGCCAATTAATCAATCAAATGTATTTTATAAAGCCCTTTTTACATCAGCCGATGTCACAAAGTGCTGTACAGAAACCCAGCCTAAACCCCAAACAGAAAGCAATACAGATGTAGAAGCACGGTGGCTAGGACAAACTCCCGAGAAAGGCAGGAACCTAGGAAGAAACCTAGAGAGGAACCAGGCTCTGAGGGGTGGCCAGTCCTCTTCTGGCTGTGCCAGGTTGAGATTGTAACAGAACATGGCCAAGATGTTCAAACATTTATAGATGACCACCAGGGTCAAATAGAAATAATCACAGTGGTTGTAGAGGGTGCAACAGGTCACAGTAGTTGTAGAGGGTGCAACAGGTCACAGTGGTTGTAGAGGGTGCAACAGGTCACAGTAGTTGTAGAGGGTGCAACAGGTCACAGTGGTTGTAGAGGGTGCAACAGGTCAGCACCTCAGGAGTAAATGTCATTTGGCTTTTCATAGCCCATCATTCAGAGTTAGAGACAGCAGGTGCGGTAGAGAGAGAGGGTCGAAAACAGCAGGTCAGGGACAAGGTAGCACATCCGGTGAACAGGTCAGGGTTCAGGCAGAACAGTTGAAACTGGAGCAGCACCAAGACCAGTTGGACTGGGGACAGCCAGGAGTCATCAGGCCAGGTAGTCCTGAGGCATGGTCCTAGGTCCTCCGAGAGAAGAGAAAGAGAGAATTAGAGAGAGCATACTTAAATTCACACAGGACACCAGATAAGACAGGAGAAATACTCCAGATATAACAGACTCACCCAAGCTCCCGACACATAAATTATTGCAGCATAATTACTGGATGCTGAGACAGGAGGGCTCGGGAGACACTGTGGCCCTGTCCGACTATACTCCCAGACAGGGCCAACCAGGCAGGATATAAGGTTGATTTTATTTTTTCAAAGCTCCCCCCACCACTTTCATATATACGAAAAAGCTCTTGTAAAAATGCAGACATGGTGCCCACCGTAGGTCTCTCTACTGCAGGTTCAAGGCCTCTAGTTAGGAATCTTTTTCACTATCTATTTCACCCAGATATGTCGGTGATCTTTCAAAAGTAGCCCAGTCTGACCCCCAGTGCTCATGACTTCATTATGGCAATTGTCAGTGAGTCTTTTCAGATCAATCATCTGATTTTCTCACACACACACACACGGCTGGAACTTGTGGTCTTGTAAAATGTGTGTATGTATGTGTGCAGGCCTGGTCATTCTGTTGCAATAGGTGCCCCTCCCCCTCCTATCCCCGCTAAACTAGAATAGTGTACAGCAGGATTCAGCATTAGGTTTGGCCTGAACATAATTAGCATAATAGCAGCCAAATTCATAGGCCTATGCTACAAATTAAACACCATTTTTAACACATCTGGTTAGTAGGTTATATCAGTTCAATGTCAATAACAGCCTTTTATTTTCAATCTGATTACACTGATAACATCACTAATGTTTCTATTAAATTAGATATTTTTATATTTCTTTGTACATTGATTGGGGAAAACCAGCTTGCAATCAAAAGAACATTTTGCTCTCAAAATGTCTCAAAAGAAAGGTGGAAAATGAAAATAGAAGTTCCCGGGAAGAATGGACAGAGAAAGAGGCATTCTTACCATATTTCTCCAATGTCAAACCAGAGTGTCTTGTTTGCAATGAAACGGTTGCTGTGTGCAAATAATTCAATCTTCGACGTCCTCATGAATCTAAGCATGGCACTTTCAATACTTACCTTTCCACCCAGACAGAGGCTTGACCGACGCAGAACAATGTCATCTTCAACTGCTGGTTACTCGTCCGTTGCTTAACCCAATAACAGAAGTGCTTCCCTAGTGGTTAGAACATTGGGCCAGTAACCAAAAGGTTGCTGGATCGAATCCCTGAGCTGACAAGGTAAAAATCTGTCATTTTGCCCCTGAGCAAGGCAGTTAACTCACTGTTCCCCGAAGACGTGGATGTCGATTATGGCAATGTCTGTTTGATAATGCCGAGGCCACGCCAAAGCTGTCTGCCTCCTTGCCTTTTTAGTAGACTTTCTCCTGCAATCTCGCTCTTCATGAACTGACGTGATTGAAAAAGTGTCTGTCTGTCTGACATTGTAATACATCTGGTTTCCAGTCTATGGTCTCCAGAAAAGCCACAGAGGCTACTGTTCTTTCTATTGTAGGCTACATGATTTATATGTTGGATTAAGTTGGTGGAGCACCGCAGCGTCTCTCCAACAGCACCCTGATGAGGCGTGCTGGGTGTGGACAAGCTACATATTTTGCGCCCCTGCCTTTGTTAAAGTGGGCACTGTTTATCATGGGGCGGCGTTAGCGCTCACCGAAAATAGCCCTTCTGCCACTGGGCGAGAGAAATTATCATTGTTTTTGGGCAGAATAATGGTGAGGTGTTATGTGTTGTTGGAGGTGCGTCTTGGTCAGTTCAGCTCGGGAAATGCTGCCCTTGTTAATCTGCCGCTGTAGGCCGCTGCCTAATGGGCGCGTGAGAAAAAGTGAGCGAGAGTGTGAGAATATGTATAAAGCTTGTGGGAGGGGCATTTTATTAAATTCTTCTCTGTGTATGAGAAACTGTATTCCGGGTCTACAGTACGTGTCTTGGTGTGACTCACATGGAGGTGGCAATTGATCTGGTGGGTGTGGTTGTCCTCTTTGATATTGTGACAGATGATCCATCAATCTATCTGACAGGGATAGCATTAATCTCTCCCTCACTTTCTTTACAGCTCACTCCACTCCGGCCCATGAAGGACAGTCCTCTCCTCCTAGGACACATTGAGATTTATTAGAAGAGCTTTAGACTGAATATATGTACTCACAGCTTTATTAAAAGCTTTGGATTTGAAATGTATCCAGTCGTCAGGTTCAGTCTCCACCAAGGCGGTAAGACACACAAATAGGTGTACATGACAACTATGTAAAAAACTGAAACCAGATTAACAACACACAGCACAGAATAAATCCACACAGACACAATTTATGAAATAGTCACCTTCATTAAGCTCTCAAATGATTCATACTGTGCAGTTGACCTAATCTCAATGGGTCGACAAACATTCATTCAAAGGAAATTACAATGGTGTTTTGTTTAAACAATATCTAACACATTGGCCATGTGACAGAGTGTTGGCTGGTTGGCCTCGTGAAGTTGGCACAGATGAATGATCAAAAGGTACAGTACCAGTCAAAAGTTTGGACACACCTACTCATTCAAGGGTTTCTTTATTTTGACTATTTTCTACATTGTAGAATAACATCAAAACTATGAAATAACACATATGGAATCATGTAAACAAAAAAAAGTGTTTCCCATGTGTATCAAGAAAGGTTCACCAGCGAAAAGACATCCAGCCAACTTGGCACAACTGTGGGAAGCATTGGAGTCAACATCCATGTGGAATGACTTCAACGTTGTGTTTGAAGTTGTTTCAAACACAACACTCATCATGTAGTCTGAGATTTAGAGTGACCCATGTGTTGCGATTTCACATACCAAGGAGCTCTGATTAAGGCATCAATAAACTGGACTTCAACCAAGGCAAACCCGTGAGGTCACCTACTACAACTCAAAGATAACACAAACAAAACACATCAAATACTGATTTCTAATACTCCAGGTGTACCACGTTAGCTACACACCACAGAGCATTTCCTGAATAAAGTTATAGTTTTCTAATGATTTCACAGTGATGGTAATGGCATATGAAAATGCAGTCTGGAACCTGCCATTTAGTTTATTAAGTCAATGTCTATCATTTTGTGTTATATGGTTTGATAAAACAATAATGTCATTGTATGCTTGTGTCTATGGAAAGGTAATCATATAGCTGGAGAAACACAGTTACGTTTCTCAGCCTATCAAAATGGAATGCACAAGTAAAGAGCCAGGATGCCAATTTCCTAATGGAGCACCAACATAAATATTGCAGTTAATCATGATAAGACAGGAAGGTGAAAGGTTCGATGAAGGGTTGGTGTACCTGCCCTGTGGTGGACTGAGGAGGGGGAACAGGGTGCTCAGAACGAAAGGGCTGGTCAGGATTATGGAAGGCTTGAGGGCCACTACTTCTTGGCAATGGCAGCCACAGCTTTCTTGGCAGCGTCTTCCAGGTCGTTGGCGGCTACAATGGGCAGTCCACTCTCTGACAGGATCCTCTTGGCCTCCTGCACATTGGTCCCTAGAACACACACACACACACACACACACACACAGTGAATAGCCTACGACGTAGAAAGATGCATCTCACCAAACTGACTAAAAAGACACAGAACACAGGAGAAATTAACTGAACCCAATGACGGATGCACCAAAGAAGGATGCATGGCATAATTTATTGGTAAAATACAACACTGTCTGTGAAAGAGTGTGAAAGCCAGTGGTCTTGAAAAGGGCAGAGAACGTGTACTGTCTTCCATTGGCTGTGTGGGGAGGGTAGGAGGAGACAGGCAGCTGGTGGGGTCTCTGCTGATCTGATCATATCCCAGTGAAGCTCTAACCATGCAGACACACCCTGAGTCACTATAACCTTGGGGCCTACACTGGTTAACCAACAAAGCAATGATAGAGAAAAGAGAAGCGAAAGAGAGAGCTTACCCTTTGAAAAAAACTGAAGAGGGAAAAAAAAAGCTTAGAAAAAGCCAAATAATAGAAAGAGGCCAGCTGTTTATGTGGTGTTCACTGATTTCACAGGTGAGAACGGTACAGCAGGGAGGAGGGAATTTACATAACGCAGGTGTTCCACATTACTACAGTGTGCGTGTGTGTGTCCACGCGTCGGCTCGGCTCTCCTGGCTGGTGTGTAATTAAGATTGCATGATGTGTGCAATCTCAGGAGCTTGGCTGTCTAATCAATAGAAGCGGGAATTATATTACCGCCGCCACTTAACTCCTAATATTTCAGCACTTTTGTCCAGTGAGATAACACGTCATTCTAAACATATTTCTTGACTTCTGCACAAAACAATCAATTGTGTGATCTAAGTAGAGGAGGGGAAGGCCATGGGCAGTCACACAGCAAATAGGGTATCTAAGGTCCTTTTCGAACCAAAAATCGTAGCATATTATCCTCCGTCCTCTGTTAGATCTTCATCTCAAAGGGCACTGCTTTCACTCAGAGGCTCAATACACTGTCCTATCAACTTCATTTAGATTGACGAATCACAGGGATCATATTTCTGTGGAGGCCATGAACGGGGCAGGTAGCCTAGCCGTTAAGAGAGTTGGACCAGTAATGAAAGGTTGCTGGTTTGAATCCCCGAGCCGACTAGGTGACACATCTGTCAATGTGCCTTTTGAACAAGACACTTAACCCTAATTGCTCCTGTAAGTCGCTCTGGATAAGAGCGTCTGCTAAATTACTAAAATGTCAAATTCAATGTTATCAGCTGGTTAACAAATACAATCGGAGACAACAAACATTCCTTTGAATCTTTATATAGGTCTTCACACTGTACTGCTATACAATTGGTTTCTATACGGACAGAAATAGACATAGATACGGTATGAGGGAATATACTTGCTGGCTCTGTCTGGATTCCTAGAACTAATTCCTAGATCTAACACCAACAGACACTTTCTAACAATCTCACCATACATAGGGTTCAACAAACACACAGCTGGTCAAAAAACAAAACAGTGAGGGTTTGTGTGTTTCAGTGCCACTGTGTGACTGCAGAGGGGTGTGGAAAGAGTGCAGTTCCGGAGTGAGCAGCAGGGAGCAGTGTCTGTCTGTCTACAGCAGCAGCCCAGGCTACTGATACTGTACAGGTAGTGTGGTTTCACCTAGAGCCAGTAGGTGCTGCCGAAGACCTACTCACAGCCTGGCCTAGAGGAAACACCAGGAGAGACCTGTTCCTTTAAGAAGAGACACACTATATACAATTTCAGTAATCTTTCAGCAGGAAGGAACATTCACAATGTTACAGATAGAAATAGCCTACAGAATGGAATGAGTTCTACTGTGTGGAATAAATAACTGTTCGCTCTATGCAACAGTGTACTGAAAGAACATACATGGTCAATGCATCCTCCCATACACAGTACAAATAGTGTGTCAATGCAGTTTGTACGATGAGGACTGGCCCTGTCCTGGACCTTCAGCTGGGATGTCTGGGCTGTCAGCCTCCCTCCTGTGGCTGTAGTATGGGGCTCTAAACATGGCACTGGGACAGAGCAGGAGCTACACTGGCACCAGGAGCACCATGAGACCCAGCCCCAGCCAGCCCTGCATGAGATTTCATCTGATTATGATAATTCTCCTAAATCAGGCTGTAGCAGGAGCCTATTGTACCCTGGAGGACTGTCCGGCTGAGGGGACTACACTGCCACAGTCTGGGAACTGGAGGAGGAGGGAGGGCCCCCTGCTCTCTTTCTGTCACACTCCAATTCTAGTTACTCAGAGGCTATAGTTCCTTCCCTAAGTGTGCATGTTTGAGTGTCTGAGAGAGCGTGTGCTAGAGCGATAAAGGGAGAAGCGAGTGAGAGTTTATATTTGTGGTAATGAGCATGTGACAGGCATGCTGGTGTGTCTGTGAGTATGTGTGTGTGTGTTGGTCTGTAGCTAGATGGCAGTAGATGGTTCTATTTAAGCTATAATGACATTGTCAGGACTGACGGAGTCATTTCGACCTCAGCAGGACCACTAGTCCTTTTTTAATTACATTGGAAAATGGCTATATCCCCCCAGTATCCATTTAAGGAGAGACTGGCCTCCATGCCCAGACAGACGGATAGATAGATAGACAGGCAGACAGGCAGCAACATAATGGCTGTGTAAATCAATAGCAATGGTAATGGCTTGAAGGGAATAATCACTTTTTCACTAGACCCTGTGGTGAGTATAAGGGGAATTGTATTCACACACACAGACTCATGCATACACACAGACACATAACACAAACACTGAGGTCGGAGTCTCAAGGAGTACGCAGTAGTTCCTCATCGAGTACCTTAAATTTAGTGTGTGTTTGTGTGTATATTCGTTACAGCTTTATTCTAAAATGGATTAAATGTTTTTTCCCCTCACCATCTACACAAAATAGCCCATATTGACAAAGCAACAACAAGTTATACATTTTAGCAAACATTTCAAACTTAAATATCACAATTACAGACCCTTTACTTAGTACTTTATTGAAGCACCTTTGGCAGCGATTACAGCCTCTAGTCTTCTTGGCTATGACGCTACAAGCTTGGCACACCTGTATTTGGGGAGTTTCTCCCATTCTTCTCTGCAGATACTCTCAAGCTCTGTCAGGTTGGATGGGGAGCGTCGCTGCACAGCTATCGTCAGGTCTCTCCAGAGATGTTTGATTGGGTTCAAGTCCTCACTCAAGGACATTCACAGACTCAACCCAACGTCACTCCTGTGTGGTCTTGGCTGTGTGCTTAGGGTCGTTGTCGGGGCTCCCGAGTGGCGCAGCGGTCTAAGGCACTGCATCTCAATGCTAGAGGCATCACTACAGACCCTCGTTCGATTCCAGGCTGTATCACAACCGGCCGTTGTTGGGAGTCCCATAAGGCAGCGCACAATTGGCCCAGCGTCATCCGGGTTAGAGTTTGTCCGGGCAGGCCGAATTTGTTCTTAACTGACTTGACTAGCGGGCTGTCATCTGCGTTTTACTGAGGAGTGGCTTCCGTCTGGCCACTCGACCATAAAGGCCTGATTGATGTGCTGTAGAGATGGTTGTCCTTCTGGAAGGTTCTCCCATCTCCACAGAGGAACTCTGGAGCTCTGTCAGAGTGACCATCGGGTTCTTGGTCACTTCCTTGACCAAGGCTCTTCTCCCCCAATTGCTCAGTTTGGCCGGGTGGCCAGCTCTAGGAAGAGTCTTGGTGGTTTCAAACTTCTTCCATTTAAGGATTATGGAGGCCACTGTGTTTTTTATTTAACCAGGCAAGTCGGTTAAGAACAAATTCTTATTTTCAATGACGGCCTAGAGACAGTGGGTTAACTGCCTTGTTCAGGGGCAGAACGACAGATTTGTACCTTGTCAGCTCGGGAATTCGATCTTGCAACCTTTTGGTTACTAGTCCAACGCTCTAACCACTAGGCTACCTGGGGACCTTCAATGCTGCAGAAATGTTTTGGTACCCTTACCCAGATCTGTGCCTCGACACAAAGCTCTATGGACAATTCCTTCGACCACATGGCTTGGTTTTTGCTCTGACATGCACTGTCAACTGTGGGACCTTATATAGACAGGTGGGTGCCTTTCCAAATCATGTTTAATCAATTGAATTTACCACATGTGGACTCCAATCAAGTTGTAGAAACATCTCAAGGATGATCAATGGAACAGGATGCACCTGAACTCAATTTCGAGTCTCATAGCAAAGGGTCTGAATACTTATGTAAATAAGGTATTTCTGTTTTGTATTTTTAACCAATTTGCAAAAATGCACAAAACAAAACAAAAAAAACTTTTCTCTTTGTCATTATGGGGTATTGTGTGTGGATTGATTAGGGAATACTTTCAGAATGCACTGTACATCAGGTATGGCTACCGGAATTGGTGAGCTTGACAACCAGGTAAATCGGCAGTGTCCATCAATAAACTAAATGACCAATTAATGAAAGCCTGTCTATTCATACAACAACCACTGGCATCAACCTAACTCCACACCTTGTGGCACTCAGCCGTCAATAGAGAATTCAGAAAACAGCCAACCCCCACCTGTGACAAAAGGAGGCAGGCAGAGAAAAGGCTTGCCAATTAAAAGTGGTGGAGTTAATCCTACCTGATCCTGTTGTAGAGCTGCCTGCCATTATGGGGTCTGTGGTCAGCGCAGCTAGCACAGCCGATTGACTCTAACCAATCCCTCTCTTTGATGCCCCAGCTGTAATGACCACAGCTAAACCAAGGATTAAAACCCATCAGGGCTCTGTTTCTACCCAATGGTCATCATGACCTTCTGAGCCAGTCCCCAATTTAAGAGCCAGGGGCCGTTTGTTGCACGTTTGTGAAAAGCGAAACCGGCAATGAAATGTTCTATTCTTGTGTCTTCCAGGAAAACATATTGGCAGAGTGAACACAAAAACACATGTATGTGTGTGTGGTCCAACGGAATGTTGCTTCCTCCATTCAGGAAATTCAACCCCATCTATTGATTTTAAAGGGGAACTGCCCCCTAGAACCAACGTATCTGGTTATAATGGCCTGTGTCTCATTGATGAGCCAGAAATATAGTTGCAGTATCAGAATTGACTACACAGTGTAGGATAATTTTGGTCATAAAGTCAGTCTCGTCCAAAATGAGATCTGGAAGTGAGTGCGTCATGACGAGTATTGATGGGTTGGGTATAAATGACATACATGCCCACTTGTGCCAATGATGTCCAACTGCCCAGAGACAACAAGGTGTTGTCCGTCCCAACTGTCATGTGTCGTGGACATGTTGTCAAGTCTGGAATGCATGCACACTTGCTCGGCATAGGAGTGAAAATGGGCTTCCATAAAGTTGGTGCAAACTTCTAAAACATTCAACAATATTGTACAAGATGGCAAGGACGTTAGACAGCTTGCTATCAATAATGTTTCAACTCAAACTTGCTAAGAAGATCCCTGCTAACTAACGTTAGTTATGCAAGTTAGGTAGCTAGCCTATTTTATGAGAACAGGCATGTTGTTAGGGTTAGCACATGCTCTCGATAACTCAGGCCCTGGTGGTATTCTGCCTTTACTGTGATGGAACTTGGAGTCATGATCAAAGGCTAGGTTAGTAATAGCTAGCTAGCATTCGGGGGCTTCGTCTGCTACTAGTGCAACATGCCTGTTCTCATAAAAGTCTATTGTGTATACTGTTGGGCAAAATAAATAAATGAAGGGTGGTACTTGTCTAGTCTGAGTGTCTGTAAGCATTCAGCATCGTCATGTTACACAGCTGTTTGCATAGTAACGGCGTCAGCATCACGGCCTGAATCTAGTCTGTCCTTAGTTTATTAGTATAATTACTTCCAAACTAGAGATATACGTTTATGGAGTGATGATATTTTATTTAATTCACAGGCTACTTCCAAAATCTGGTGGATTTGTTGTTCAGCAGTGTTGAGGAACCCCCCCCCCCACCATATCAGGCAGTACGTGACCAGGCACCAGTCACACGTCAGGTCGGTCGCATTTGATCTGGTCCTAGGTCAGAATACTATGACGGGTCTGTCCTGGAATTCACCTTATAATCATTGACAATGTAATCAGTGCTGTATCAACTCTACCTTGTTTTTCTACAGATGGGGGACAGGAGTCATGGAGTCCCCTAACTAAAAAACTGGTTGATGCAGATGTCTGAACTGGGAGAGACCTTGCACTGCACAACAACTACACAAGACGCATCTATTACTCTTCATAATCTTTTGTTATTATTGAATGGAGGGGGGGCACTGTGTATTTTTCAAATATGTCAAGGAACTGTCTTATATGGTACACCATACGAAGGGATGACGACTAACATGTACCAACAGACAACATGCTATTTGGTACAGATTCTGAAATCGGCTGTGAATGACAATAGAAAGGGAAAGGAGGAAACTTAGTCAATTGTACAACTGAATGCATTCAACTGAAATGTGTCTTCCTCATTTAACCCAACCCGTCTAAATCAGAGAGGTGCGTGGGGCTGCCTTAATCGACATCCACGTCATTGGAGATGAGACAAGTGTAATATTTGCACATTGTTATATCAGCATGGAACTGTTACACTTGAAATGTATCAAAACACTTTGTTTAGAATATCTACATATACGGAGTTCACAAAACATTAAGGACACCTGCTCTTTCCATGACAAAGACTTACCAGGTGAATCCAGGTGGAAGCTATGATCCCTTATTGATGTTACATCCACTTCAATCAGTGTAGACAAAGGGGAGGAGACAGGTTAAAGAAGGATGTTTAAGCTTTGAGACAATTGAGACATGGATTGTGTCTGTGTACCATTCAGAGTGATAAAAAAGTAGAAGTGCCTTTGAAAGGGGTAGGGTAGGTGCCCAGCCACCGGTTTGTGTCAAAAACTGCAATGCTGCTGGGGTTTTCATACTCAACAGTTTCCCGTGTGTACCAAGAATGGTCCACCATGCAAACAACATCCAGCCAACTTGACACAACTGTGGGAAGCTTTGAAGTCAACACGGGCCAGCATCCCTGCGAAATGCTTTCGACACCTTGCGTCCATGCATTGACGAATTGAGGCTGTTTCAGGGCAAGTGGGGGTGCAACTCAATATTAGGAAGGTGTCCTTAATGTTTTGTACATTGTGTACGTTCAGAAATGGCACTCATCTCATATTACTCCTGAAGGAAACTTGCTCAGTAGCTACAGAGTGGTATGAGAAGAGTGCCATCTTCCTGCATTTCACATAACTGTATTTATTTAACTCTGCTTACTGGACCCATGGATTGAGGCAAACTCTGTCATATCCAGGATGAAGTGTGATACACTCCACCCCTCCTTCCACCTGACTGCACCTTTCCATAACCTGTAATACATTACATAGATAGAAGGGACTTCATCACCCCACTGGAGACTTGAAGACAGAACCTCACCCAGAGAGCTGTACAGGTCAGTGTGTGTTAGACAGCCAAATATTTAACATAGACCATAGAAATAGAATGGAATGTCATGCTAATTATTGGACAGCTGAAGTTCTACCAAAGGTGTGTATGCGCCTTGTTCTATCTGTGGTTGTACTCTACACAATGTATTTTCATTTGCTAGGTAAAGTGTAGGCATACAGTCTATAAGCAAATCAATATGATAGCCTATTTACAGCCTATTTACAGCAAACACACCCACTGATTTTTTGTTGACAAATGTATCTACACTCAAGCTGGGCGATAACATTTGTACAATGTTCACATGTAACCTACACCTGTAGGGATATTCATTCTGGCATTTGTCCCCCGGGAAAGATCTAACAGAGAACAAAGAGATGAGATCAAACTAGCCAGTTATAGAATATTTTGTTGTTGGACAGCTGAGCTGACTGAAGACAGTCCATGCTAAATATCAGCTAGCTAGATATACTAGCCAGCTGTAGCTATCCCCAAGCTATGCTCACTAGCTGCTGTCGGGTTGGCTAAACAAGGTCAGCGCAGGCTTTAGACGACACAGAGCAGAACTGAATTAGCAGATCACCTTGAGATGGAGAGTCAGTCAGGAGGGGGGGGAGTTCTCAACTTCAAAACCTCTCTCCTTAGCAGAACTAGCTTAGCTTACCTCATTGTTACTAAGTTACTCACTAACGTACACTCGTACATCGCCTTGGTCCGTACAATTGCCCTTATTTTAGCGCCCCAAAAACACAATACTTCCAGATCAACTGTAATGTCAATACCATTGTAAAGCACAATTTGTCCCCTTTCCAACAGAATCAATTACATGACCCGACGCTGCCCGTTTCTGTTTAATTCAACAAGACAATGAGCCCCGTCGGGTCTTTTTAAAAATGGCGGGTGGGGAAGCGAAACTAATGCGTGATAGTGAGAAGGAGAGGTGTCATGTGGGAAAATGGCTTTTTTTTCACTCGATCTGTCCAACTTATCACCTTATCGCCTCTAAAATGTAAATAAAACACTATAAAAGAGTTTATATAATATTTCATTACATACCTATTTGAAGGTTTGTGTCGAATTTGAATCGGGTTTTTAGGGCAGGGCTAAAGTGATCTTAGAAGTAAACAGCGGCTTTGAGAATGATGATCGCATGCAATGATGACGCAGAAAATGACTATGTATCCCCCCTTATCCCCGTCACTGTCCATTTCTTGGTTTTAAACGATGAGAGAAGTGCCACACCTGGTGGAGAGAGATTGTAAGACAGAAATAGTTGCTTTATGCGTGCTGTACGTTACGGCATGACACGTCAAGATGTAACGGAGGGTGCGTTTTTTCAACTTTTCTCCAGTACTATAGAGCCATTACCATGTCGATCAACGCATGAATAGAAACGTAGTTCACACCCCAGATTTTGACGTCAACACAGTCGCTACAGTCCCATTAGTTTTCTTTGTAGCCACGTATGAATGTTGCGGTTGCGCACATTTGTACAGAATGGGGTGAGATTACCTTACTGCCGTTGTTTGCTTGTTGTAATTGAATGGCAAAGACACACCCAAGAAACACCCACATTAAACCATTAAACCACACCCAAAAGACAACTTTCCTTTGAGCTTCAGTAATGGCTGCTGCACTTCTTACTTAGCACTGGAAGAAACACACGCAGTTTAGGAGAGTGCAGTTTACCTTTAACCCAACAACCTGCCTCTTAGCACTGTGTCCAAACAAAAGGAAGCCGGGTTTGTATAGCAACTGCCAGTAGTTAGATTTCCACCAAAACAAAAGGTAACCTGTATTTGTCTACATTTTAGCATGGCCAATACGTACACAGTTGGTCCTTTCCTCATTTTCAAAGAATGCTAAACTGCCCATACAGTATTTGTAGACTTACCTTATTGTAACTGGCCTGGTTGTGTCCCAGGAACAGTAGTGCTGACCTAAAAAGCATGGGGACGTGAGAGACAAATGGAGTGCTGTGAGCTAATGGAGAGAGTCCCCTGCTCTTTCTCTGGACAAGGCCAGTCAGCTGTTTCCTGCCAATTATCCTAATGACCAGCTGGGTCCCTCTGCAACGCCCAGGTGTCATAGCGACACACCGTAACGCACGGCAATACTGCCTTATTAGCATACGCAGGTGAGAGGCGACCCAATCAACGCCGTCTCCATTGTTATTCTGGTCGTCGTCGCTAACAAGCTCTGCTGAACGTGACACACGTGATAAATGGATTGTCTTCCTCACCAGTAAGAGGACCACACTGGACTGTCATATGAGAAAGAGGTCGTTCTAAAATAACTTACTTAAAACGGGAGTAGCTTACTGCACCGAATTCAAAAATACGATGGAGAGAATGAGACCCGTGTGAAATAACACAGACCGTTCATAGAAAGTGCTAAGGTGCAAGAAATGCAGGAAGTGATGCATGTGACACAAGAGTGGAGGAGAGGTAAAGAGTAGTGAAAGAAATATGGAGTTGAGTACAGATAGAGCACGTGGGTGGTAGTGTGTAGAACAGTCAAACAGTGTGTAGGTAGGGTGTAGAGTTGTGGTTGTAGCACCACCTGTACTGTACCCACCTTCCAGCCTGACAACCAGGGGAACTTTGAGCTCCAGCTCACGGCAAGCCTTGGTGATACCGTTGGCAATGATGGCACAGTTGACGATGCCCCCGAAGATGTTCACCAGGATGGCTTCCACCTGTGGCACAGACAACAGGAAATAGTTTTAATATAGTACTAAAGGAGGAAACATTCAGATTTATACAGTACTATACTGTTATTCTAAGCTGTACAGACCCCAATAATCAGTATTGCACATATTGATGTACCAAAAATGTATACAGTACTGTGAAAGGGCACGCAAAGAATAAAACAGTCAAACTCAGGACAGACTGTGTGATGTCTGGCGAGGCAGGGTGATTACACTAACACATAACACAGTAATTACCCTGGGCAGTTGTGTAGAACGCTGAGTGTGAGTAGGCAGGATTAATCCTGCATGTTTGTTTACAATCTCTGCTCATCTGTAAATGCTGCCGTGTGTGAACGGCGCGTGTGTGTGTGTGCGTGAGAGAGATCGAGAAAGAACGAGAGCGTTGTGTGTGAACGGCGCGTGTGTCTGTGTGCGTGAGAGAGATCGAGAAAGAACGAGAGCGTTGTGTGTGAACGGCGCGTGTGTCTGTGTGCGTGAGAGAGATCGAGAAAGAGAGAAAGAACGAGAGCGCTGTGTGTGAGAACCGTGTGTGTGTGTGTGTGTGTGGTAATGATGTTTACACACAGAGAAACAGGATCAGGGGCGGGTAGAGAGATATTAGGGATGCCCATGATACTTCATACAATAGACTGCACTAAGGCCAACAGGCCGTTCAATCTCTTAGGGCCACATCGCTGAAATCTACAGATCTGCGTGTGTATCAAACAAATGCAAGACTGTTTGCCATAGTGACCCCTGTTATGAATGTAATGTGAACAGACTGACGAAGAATTCCATTGTCGTTTGTTGTCTGTTATTCGTGCATTAAGGCAGTGAACATTGCATCTTCGCCATTGTATATGTCCTCTTTGAGGACACACTACAACACTGTACGTGTGTGCGTGTCAGACAGCCATATTAATGTGGAGCAGCTGTCATTCTCCAAGGAGAAGCAGTCCTCAGGTGGCTGTGTTGTTCATTACTGTCATCTGTGACTGATACCACACTATTAGAGACACAGCGCCATCACCAATAACACAGGGACAGCCCTGTCACAAAGACGCGTGCACACACACACATACACACACACACACACACAACATATTGGTTCTCCACAGAACATTCAGTCTACAGTGAGTGAGAGGCAGAGTGAGTGAGAGAGCTGGTGTGAGACAGACAGCTTCATTGGTTATATAAAACAGTTCCACTGTCTGCCTTACATCCTGCTAGGTTACATCTGAAGCAGGGCCTGAGTGTTCCTTTCTAAAGGTCCATGTTACCTCCACAGCCTGGGGGTGTGAGTGTGTGTTCCCCTTGGCCCTGGGTAGCTCTCGCCCCAGGCACAGACTAGTTTAATCCCGGCACTGCTTCTGCCCAGTCACAGCATTACATTCAGACAAAAATCACAGAGAAGGAGGGAGAGAGAGACAGAGGAGATAGCACTAGAAAGGAAGAGATACAGCGAGCTAGGGAGAGAAAGAGTGTGAGAGAGAGACGGACAGAGTGGGGACACAGGCTTCTGGTGGGTGAGATCTGTCAATACTCCAGGCTCTCTGCTAACCCTAGCCCGGCCATTGATCTCTCCCTGTAGATCATTAGATGATCTAGCTATACTCTGAGGACACCACATTGGGAAGGGTATATCTATGCATCAACATACATATCCCACTCGTATAACCTTGTAAAATGCCACTCAAGCAAACCTAATCAATGCCCATGATCTGACTTGTGAACCACTTTGGTGGCTCCCCAGTGTGGTTTATAGTGACAACACTTGTGGACAATACAACAATAGAAATTGTGTTCAGTAAGACAAGCACATCTCACAATCTTACCTTCACCCTGTGGTTTTGTCTGTTTCTGGCAACACACAGAGCGATTTAAGTTTCCCATGAACGCTAGGGGCTGATTGACAGGTCACAACTCAGGGTTGCTTGGGTAACGATCCAGCGACAAACTTGTGAATGTCCTGCTATTCAGTCTCCTCAACACTGGGGGGCAATAGAGACGCTGGTTCTGGAGCCCAGTACAACAAGCCCTATTCTGTGGCTATCAGCAGTACATTTTTCAATCCCGGCTCTATTGAGTAGCACTGCATTTTTACCATTCATGCGTCTCTTTATGACATCTACGTATAGTAAATGATACATCAGACATGATTTATGTATGCTAGCATGTAAGTAAAAACATTTTATATCATTATTTTATGGCTTTACCTCAGTGGAGTTTCGTAATTCAAAAACACGGGAAAAAGACTCCCAGGCCCCCAACCCATGTAAAGGGGATACATTTTTGCAACACTGTCTTTATGGTTGCAACAGAAAGATTTGAGACGTTAGGCTAAGTGGCTACTTTGCATGATGTATTGCTGTCTCTACCATCTTGCCGTTGTCTGTGTCCAATAACGTTTGTGCCCTGTTTTGTGCTGATCCCATGCTGTGTGTTGTGCTGCTGTCATGCTGTGTGTTGTGTTGCTGCCATGCTCTGTGTTGTGTTGTGTTGCTGCCATGCTCTGTGTTGTGTTGATGCCATGCTCTGTGTTGTGTTGATGCCATGCTCTGGGTTGTGCTGCTGCCATGCTGCGTGTTGTGCTGCTGCCATGCTGCGTGTTGTGCTGCTGCCATGCTGCGTGTTGTGCTGCTGCCATGCTGCGTGTTGTGTTGCTGCCATGCTGCGTGTTGTGCTGCTGCCATGCTGCGTGTTGTGCTGCTGCCATGCTGCGTGTTGTGCTGCTGCCATGCAGCGTGTTGTGCTGCTGCCATGCTGCGTGTTGTGCTGCTGCCATGCTGCGTGTTGTGTTGCTGCCATGCTGCGTGTTGTGTTGCTGCCATGCTGCGTGTTGTGTTGCTGCCATGCTGCGTGTTGTGTTGCTGCCATGCTGCGTGTTGTGTTGATGCCATGCTGCGTGTTGTGTTGATGCCATGCTGCGTGTTGTGTTGATGCCATGCTGCGTGTTGTGTTGATGCCATGCTCTGTGTTGTGTTGATGCCATGCTCTGTGTTGTGTTGATGCCATGCTCTGGGTTGTGTTGATGCCATGCTCTGGGTTGTGTTGATGCCATGCTCTGGGTTGTGTTGATGCCATGCTCTGTGTTGTGTTGATGCCATGCTCTGTGTTGTGTTGATGCCATGCTCTGGGTTGTGTTGATGCCATGCTCTGGGTTGTGCTGCTGCCATGCTGCGTGTTGTGCTGCTGCCATGCTGCGTGTTGTGCTGCTGCCATGCTGCGTGTTGTGCTGCTGCCATGCTGCGTGTTGTGCTGCTGCCATGCTGCGTGTTGTGCTGCTGCCATGCTGCGTGTTGTGCTGCTGCCATGCTGCGTGTTGTGTTGCTGCCATGCTGCGTGTTGTGTTGCTGCCATGCTGCGTGTTGTGCTGCTGCCATGCTGCGTGTTGTGTTGCTGCCATGCTGCGTGTTGTGCTGCTGCCATGCTGCGTGTTGTGCTGCTGCCATGCTGCGTGTTGTGCTGCTGCCATGCTGCGTGTTGTGCTGCTGCCATGCTGCGTGTTGTGCTGCTGCCATGCTGCGTGTTGTGCTGCTGCCATGCTGCGTGTTGTGTTGCTGCCATGCTGTGTGTTGTGCTGCTGCCATGCTGTGTGTTGTGTTGCTGCCATGCTGCGTGTTGTGTTGCTGCCATGCTGCGTGTTGTTGCCATGCTGCGTGTTGTGTTGCTGCCATGCTGCGTGTTGTGTTGCTGCCATGCTGCGTGTTGTGTTGCTGCCTTAGGACTCTTTATGTAATATTGTGTTGTCTCTCTTGTTCTGATGTTTGTTTAATCCTAGATTGTTATTACATTTGTTTGTATTTTTATTCCCAGCCCCCGTCCCCTCAGGAGGCATTTTGTCTTTTGTTAGGCTGTCAATGTAAAATCAGAATTTGTTCATAACTGACTTGCCTAGTTAAAATAAAGGTTAAATAAAAAAATAAAGTGTTATCACAGCTTGATTCTAATGTTGAGATTGCAAACCAAATATCTATTGTTCAGCTACACACAGAACATCTCAGGACCCCGAGCGTGGGCGAAAGAAACTGTAAAACCACTGTCGTACTGAGTGAAGTAACAATGAAACACAAATCCAGAACACTGTGACTCCCTCAGTTACTAACCACAGAGGTAGAATAGAAAGCTGAAAAGCAGTGCTGTGGGTTACAGAGGCGATACACTAGGTAGGCGATACACTAGGTAAGCACACATGACCACCTGCAGTCACACGACACCACTATGAGCACTTAAAAGTCTAAAACACACAGCGAAGCTCCTGGTATCCTCTGTGTTCATGAACTGGATGAAGATAATACAATACCACATAACAACATGTTACTTCACATCAAGCTTCAATGAGCTTTATACTGCGAGGGGATAACGTGACATATCCACCACCAATGTGTTGCACCTGGGTGATGCACAACAGCCATTTTGCACCTGAATGTGTACTACATATTTGCCAGGCCTACAGTCGTGGCCAAAAGTTGAGAATGACACATATATTAATTTTCAAAGTCTGCTGCCTCTGTTTGTATGATGGCAATTAGCATATACTCCAGAATGTTATGAAGAGTGATCAGATGAATTGCAATTAATTCCAAAGTCCCTCTTTTCCATGCAAATGAACTGAATCCCCAAAAAACATTTCCACTGCATTTCAGTCCTGCCACAAAAGGACCAGCTGACATCATGTCAGTGATTCTCTCGTTAAAACCTCTTAAGTCGACCCTCTACTTTTTCGAACATTCTGTTAAAAATCGCACAACATTTCGGGGTCCTGCTACTCATGCCAGGAATATAGTATATGCATATGATTAGTATGTGTGGATAGAAAACACTCTCACGTTTCTAAAACTGGTTAAATCACCGCTGTGACTATAACAGAGTGTCTGTTTCATCGAAAAGCGCAAGAAAAACTGATCACTGAAAACTGAAAAAAATATCCATGCGCCACTTGCATGTATTGTTCAAGGGGCACGAAATTAAATAGGGCCGAGATTGCAAGTCCTACAGCTTCCACACGATGTCACCACTCTCGTCAATTGCCTTCTCGTTGTTTCTTGGTCAAACGAGGAAGAGAGACCACTTTCCATCCGGTTTCCGACAGGACGTTTTGGAAGAGAGATTTCGGAAGATGATTTGAAAGCGTGGAGCTATTGAATACACATCGCCTCGTGATCAATTTGATAGATTATTAACGTTTACTAATACCTAAAGTTGGATTACAAAAGTATTTCGAAGTGTTTTGTGAAAGTTTATCGTCGACTTTTTTAATTTTAAAAAATGACGTAGCGTTTTGAAACTGTCTTTTTTTCTGAATCACAGTTTCCATAGATGGATATTTTGGGTATATATGGACCGATTTAATCGAAAAAAAGACCCAATAGTGATGTTTATGGGACATATAGGAGTGCCAACAAAGAAGCTTGTCCAAGGTAATGAAAGTTTTATATTTTATTTCTGCTATTTGTGTAGCGCCGGCTACGCTAATTCTTTTGTTTACGTCACCTTCAGGTATTTCGGGGTGTTGCATGCTATCAGATAATAGCTTCTCATGCTTCTCATGCTTTCGCCGAAAAGCATTTTAATAATCTGACTTGTTGGCTAGATTCACAACGAGTGTAGCTTTAATTCAGTGCCCTACATGTGTGTTTTGATGAACGTTTGAGTTTTAACGAGTGCTATTAGCATTTGGCGTAGCGCATTTGCATTTCCAGATGCCTAGATGGGACGTCTGCGTCTCAGGTCGACGCAAGAGGTTAACACAGGTGTGAGTGTTGACGAGGACAAGGCTGGAGAGCACTCTGTCATGCTGATTGAGATTGAATAACAGACTGGAAGCTTCAAAAGGAGGGTGGTGCTTGGAATCATTGTTCTTCCTCTGTCAAATATGGTTACCTGCAAGGAAACACGTGACGTCATCATTGACGCACAAAAAGGGCTTCACAGACAAGGATATTGCTGCCAGTAGGATTTGACCTAAATCAACCATTTATCAGATCATCGAGAACTTCAAGGAGAGGGTTTCAATTGTTGTGAACAGAGTTTCAGGGCGCCCAAGAAAGTCCAGCAAGCGCCAGGACAGTCTCCTAAAGTTGATTCAGCTGTGGGATTGGGGCACCACCAGTACAGAGCTTGCTCAGGAATGGCAGCAGGCAGGTGTGAGTGCATCTGCACGCACAGTGAGGCGAAGACTTTTAGAGGTTAGCCTGGTGTCAAGAAGGGCAGCAAAGAAGCCACTTCTCTCCAGGAAAAACATCAGGGACAGACTGATATTATGCAAAAGGTACAGGGATTGGACTGCTGAGGACTGGGGTCAAGTCATTTTCTCTGTTGAATTCTCTTTCCGATTGTTTGGGTCACCCGGGAAAAAAGCTTGTCGTCCGGAAAAGACAAGGTGAGCGCTACCATCAGTCCTGTGTCATGCTAACAGTAAAGCATCCTGACACCATTCATGTGTGGGGTTGCTTCTCAGCCAAGGGAGTGGACTCACTCACAATTTTGCCTAAGAACACAGCCATGAATAAAGAATAGTACCAACACATCCTCCGAGAGCAACTTCTCCCAACCATCCAGGAACAGTTTGGTGACAAACAAAGCATTTTCTAGCATGATGGAGCACCTTACCATAAGGCAAAAGTGACAACTAAGTGGCTCGGGGAACAAAACATTGATATTTTGTTGTCCATGGCCAGGAAACTCCCCAGACCTTAATCCCATTGAGAACTTGTGGTCAATCCTTAAGAGGCGGGTGGACAAACAAAAACCCATAACTTCTGACAAACTCCAAGCATTGATTATGCAAGAACGGGCTGCCATCAGTCAGGATGTGGCCCAGAAGTTAATTGACAGCATGCCAGGGTGGATTGTAGGGTTAACACTGCAAATATTGACTCTTTGCATCAAATTCATGTAATTGTCAATAAAAGCCTTTGACACTTATGAAATGCTTATAATTATACTTCAGTATTCCATAGTAACATCTGACAAAAATATCTAAAGACACTGAAGCAGCAAACTTTGTGGAAATTAATATTTGTGTCATTCTCAAAACTTTTGGCCACGACTTTATATACTGTACTGATGACTTAAGAGACTAGGCGCTGCAGTAGAACCACAGAGCATCGCCACCGTAGACCTGAGCCTTTAAATGTCACACTGATTAATGGCAGAAGTGAATTGGAGTAAAGTTAGGGTTAATCCCTTTAGTTCAATTGCTTTCAAGCAAAAGTCCATTTTAAATTTGATCCAGCCGATACCAGCGCAGACTCAAACTCTAACCATCACACTAAAGATCAATTCAAATCCACTCTGACGCAATCCTAAACCTCCCAGACCTCTAAGATCAGAGTACATTGTACTATACTCTGATTACCCCCGTGATACAGGAGCCGCTTTGGAAACATTACCATTTGAGTTAGGATAAACATGTGCTATTTCTTGATTCGGTGCAGGGCAGAAAGGAATAAAGCATATTGTACCAGTATCCTTTGAGAACCTTGGTGCCTTTACCGTATGAGGAGTACTTTCTGGTCCAGTGAATGATTAAACATAACAGGATCATAACAGCCACCGCTCCAATACCCTGTCAAGGCTCTTTCACAACTGGGAAAGGGCTTCACTGGAGAAACAGTCTTTTCAGACTCTATTATCCAGCCTGCTAACTGCATTTAAGACATGAAAAGTGGCCTGGAAGATTCTACACTGACAGAGGAACTGGCATTTCCCCAGTGTCAATGCATTTTATAAAACACATTTATATTTTATGTTCAACACACAGAGGATGAATGTCATGATTACCATCACTGACAGGTGATACTAGTAAACACACAACATTATAACCCCACAAGTCAAAATTCTACCTGTTTGATACCTACAAAATGGACATAAGAAACCATACTATTCTCCCCTATAGACTTGTCAACACCTAAAAACGTATTTCCAACCGTTCATTTTAACTAACCAGCATTGTATTTGGTCTGGCTGCTGCAGTGATCCCTGTGGTGAGTGTGTACTGCTGAATTATCACTCCGACACACATTTAGCATTGTGCTTCACACTAACAGCAGTCTACCACTGTTGACCACTGCTAATCTGTCAGAAGAAACTCTCTCCCTTTGTTACAACCTAGCAAATTGTGCAGAAATTTTTGGAACTCCTTGGTCTCTCTGTGGCCTATTAAGGGCATTGTTCTGCTTTATCTGGTGACAGCAGCCTCCTCTGACAGGCCTGCTGGTCCTGGCCTGTTTATTCCTGCTCCTCCACAGGGCTCCAGTGCCCAGCCTAGGGGTTAAAGGTTAATATGCAGCCTTTCCAAATGAAGACGGGGCCTATAGGCACTAATCCTCCATCTTCAAATGAGCAGTTTTCTGTTGTGGGATGGGGCCCAATTCTATTTAGGTCCCCACGTCCTCCCACAGGACACACCCCTTTAGTGTTAACAGAGCCAATTCGGATAGGTTCTGATAGGTGAGCACAACAGTTTGGAAGCGCCACTTCCCCTATTCCTTCAATAGGCTAAGACATCACCATATAAAGTAGAAATGGGGCTCCCAGTTCTAACCAAAAACACAGATTGAACTCACTTCCCAAAATTACTGTTACTTCTGAGGTCACAACACATACATGGTCAGGCATACAACACGCATACACAGCCTGCATATTAAATGGCATATGTACGTGTGTGTTTAGTTCAACAAACTGCAATTTGGCCTGGACGATAAGACAGTTCATTTGATGTAGTTCTTTGTATCCTTCTGGCTTTTTATTTTGGCACCATCTTGTCAAATCTAAGGGCTATTTTTTCTCCCTGCAAATGCATTCCCTGTGGTGTGCTACTCCTCTGGCACTGGGCCAGGGGAGATGGAGAGAGAGAGAAGGAGAAAGGGAGAGATGGAGAGAGGGAGAAGGGCGGCGAGGTGCAGTGCGGGTCGTGGCTCCTATTGAATGCTGGGATTGAGCCTGGCGAAGCAGGATAAGAGGGAAATAATTATCTAGCCTGTTGAAGCATGACAGCTCCTCCTCGCCCAAAGTGAAAGAGATGGAGCATTATGTCAAAGAAGCCTGCTCACAAACAGACATCTTGACACCACCATCTGAATTTTCACTTCATGTTAAGGAACCCTCTGCAACTGACAACTGCCAGAGACTTTCAAGTTCCTTGATGTCCACACGGTCCAAACACACCAAGACAGTCGTGAAGAGGGCACGACAACACCTTTTCCCTCTCAGAAGACTGAAAATATTTGGCATGGGTCCCCAGATCCTCAAAAAGTCCTACAGCTGCACCATCGAGTGCATCCTGACCAGTTGCATCACCACCTGGTATGGCAACTGCTCGGCATCTGACCGTAAGGCGCTACAGAGGGTAGTGCGTACGGCCCAGTACGTCACTGGGGCCAAGCTTCCTGCCATCCAGGACCTATATACTAGGCGGTGTCAGAGGAAGGCCCAAACAATTGACCCCAGTCAGAGGAAGGCCCAAAAAATTGACAGACTCCAGTCACCCAAGTCATACAAGGTTCTCTCTGCTAACGCACGGCAAGCGGTACGGAGCGCCAAGTCTAGGACCAAAAGGTTCCTTAACAGCTTCTACCCCCAAGCCATAAGACTGGCCACCAGACTATTTACATTGATCCCCCCCCCCTCCATTTGTTATGTACACTGCTGCTTCTCACTGTTTATTATCTATGCATAGTCACTTCACCCCTACCTACATGTACAAATTACCTTGACTAACCTGTACCCCCACACACTGACTGTACCGGTACCCCCTGGGAAGCCTCGTTATTGTTATTTTATTGTGTTACTTTCCTCAACTCTTTCTTGAACTGCACTGTTGGTTAAGGGCTTGTCAGTAAGCCTTTCACTGTAAGGTCTACACTTGTTGTATTCGGTACATGTGACAAATAGTTTGATTTGATCGATGGGGGACATCTCTACCGACACAGGGAAAGCTAGCTTTACTGCATCTTTTACAGGGTTAACTGCATATATACTGCAAACACTGTCCCTCTGAGTAATACTTTAGATAAACAAATGTGTGCAAATGCCATTTGGAAGGTATTTGCATATATGAAAGTATGGAAACTGTAGTTAGAAAACTGGTTGTAGAAGAGGTTATATGATTCTGTACAGCACCATTCTCTAATTTCTTCCAAATCCATTTCCTTTTACTGGAAAAACCAAGCATTTCCAGGGAAGGTGACAATCAATGTCATGACACACTGGAAACCATTCATTGCATTTGTCTTCACTAGATACCAAGAAGCATGAACGTCAACACGTTTGTTGAGCCCTGACATGACCTAACACTGACATAATACAAATCAAACAACATGTCTTATCCTATACAATATGTCCACTCTCTCTCTCTCTCCTGTGACATCCAGCTGTCCCTGTGCTGTGAAATCTGAAGATGTCCTTCTGTTCCTCA